>NC_143163.1:8489848-8792878 GCF_047325235.1 Durio zibethinus
TAAAACGCTCTGACTACCCTATGCTTGATCCTGGATGAAAAGCTTGGCTTTATATATGTGCTCAACTCCTGCTTGGATCCTAAAAACTTGTTCAATTCTAACAACATTGTTGCAAAAATAGGATATATATATATATATATATTTTATCATTAGCTATCTTTTCTATCTTTTGTTAAATCCAAACCTTTGAAAATTTCCATATATAGACTCCTAACATTGCGATTACCACTGGCTTCTGTGTAATCTCTTTCCATTCTCCTCATTTTTTTTTTCTGCAATTGAAATCCGTGTCCATAAAATCTACCAATTTTAACGGTTTGACCACTATATTTATGGCTAAAAGGTTGAGATAATTGTTCTTATTATCCTTTTTCTTTGGTTTTTTTTTTTTCATTTTCTTCTAAAATTGTAAGATTTTAGTCCAGATAATTCTAGCCGGTGATAATAAGATCATTTTTTGACTAAACAAGGAAATTTTAAACTTTGGTCTAAGTGGAGCAAATCCAAATCCTGTAAGATTTTTTATCCAGTTGTACCCTTTTTTTTTTGGCCAAATTACAATTGTACTTTAGTTGACTTACGTTCCATGTATATATCATTTCCATACATTTATCAATTAGCTTTAATTCACGATTCATATGTAAAGGCATAGGTGATAAACGGATGGATTTATATTGGATCATTTTATGTTCGGATCATACTTATATTATATATATATATATATATCTTAATATAAAAGTTATCGCCTATTTGTGATGAAGGAGACAGCATAGCAATGTAAACAAAAAAAAATGGCGTAATTTTGGATAATTTTTGTCTCTTTATAGAAAACTTCCCAGAAGCTTATCGATCTATTTCATAATTGAAAAAACCAAGATTAAAGTTTTTAAATCTCTCAAGTCAAACAGTAAAAAAAATAAAAAAGAAATAGGAGGCAAAGTTAAAGAGAATGATGATAAGGAATGTGAGATGACGTAAAGGGGAGGAAGGGAGGGAGAGTCGAGCAGGGCCATAGAGCTGAGCTCAGCAACTGTATTTTACTTTGGGTCTGGCTCCTCTTTCGATTTTTAAATCAACTTTTCCAATCCTTATTTGTTTCTCTGATTTGAGGCTGTGAAGAACGATGCCTGTCTCGAGATACCCAAAGTCAGCTTTCCTCTCTTCCTTTCTTTTGTTTGTTAACTTCTCATCCTTCTAAATATATTATAGATATTGGGTTGTTCCTTTAAGATCATGCTTTTCTTTTTTCGGTTTTAAACAATGTTGGAAGCTTCTGTTGCGGTTTTGGTCTTATGTATTTTTTATTCTTCTCAGTTAATCAAGACTCTGTTTGGTTACTCAGAAAATGTGCTTAAAAGGGGAAGAAAAAAACTTGAAAATTTTATTTCTTTTTGGAATTTCATGCACAAGTTCTCGCATTTACTACTTTGAAAGCAAAAGTCTTTTATTCATTTTTTTTAATATTTTGTCTTGGATCTAAAGGGCGTTTGGAGATCAAAATCTCATGCATGCATTCATTTTCTTTGTTTGTACTTATTTACTGTTTCAATATCATTGTAGAAATAAGCCTTCCCAATGGGTTTCTTGGGAAATCTGGAGGAGAAGCACATTTTTTCATAAGTAGAAATATCGATGATGAAATGAATGAGGAGAATTTGAGTGAAGATGATACTACTATTGAGAAAATGTTAGTTAATTTTAGCATCATGTCCATTATCTTTATCGAATTGCTTATGAGTTTGTTACTATAAAATTCTCAACGATGATTACACTATGTTTCCCAAGGGAAGATTACTCTAAAAGATCAGTAGTCTAGCCTAGTTGCTTTCTTTCCAGCCACTTCCTCAGATTTTGGATCCCTCTCAGGTTTGTCGATCTTTCCAATTTCTTATCCTGTTGAAGGATTTCTGTCTTATCTTATGAATCATTTTCCCCTCAACATGGAGCTTACCTTATGTCAGTTCAATCTTCTCATGAACCTAAACACCTATTTGTTTTTAAATGTTCTCTTGCCCTTAGGCAATTTCACAAACTCAAATATATGGTTCTCATGCAAGGATTTTCTCTATTCCATCAAACACGGTAACATATATTTGTTCAATTTTAATTTTTTTTTATTTTTTGTTTGGTTCCTGAAAAATGGAATGTGAATAGAAAGAGTTTCATATTTTTTCTATTTTCTCTTTTTGGGTTTAGGTTTTTATCCCTACTTCTTTATTCCTCCCATTCCCTACCCTATTGTCAGCTTGAACACATACTTGACAATGTAGAGAATCTTAGGAAAGTTCTTCACGGTGATCGAATTAAAAACTCTCCTTATGTGATGAATTTGAACTCCAAGATGATTTTTTTTTGTCTTTTGGTTTTCAATGATTGATAGGATTATTTGTTTACAGTTTCTAATGAGAGAACCACAAATGTGCAATATTGTATGTCGTAAAATTGTTGATAAGAAAACTGCAAAGGCATTCAATAATTGATTTCTTATTGTTGTTGTCTAATGCAGGTTGACTTTATGAAGATGCCATTTCTTGACAACAACTTTGATGTAATTTATGCAATCGAAGCTACCTGCTATGCACTAGATGCTGTATGTCAATTTAAAATTTTTCCATCTCAATCATTATTTTCATCTCGACTGGAATGGATTAAGAAGTTTTTATCATATATTGAATTGTTTTGGTTTGATTTGATTTGATTGTTATTTCTGTTTTGTAGTATGGATGCTACAAAGAGATTTACAAAGTACTAAAGCTTGGTTAGTGTTTTGCTACGTATGATTGGTGCATTGCTACGTATGATTGGTGCATGACTGATTCTTGTGATCCACATAACTAAGAACATTAGAAAATTAAGGTGAGAATCTAAAGTGCATTAAAATGATCCTTGGTTTATTACGTATCCATTAGTTGTTCTTACATGAAAGTTTTACTTATACAAACAGAAATTGAGATCAATAATGGTCTTCCAAACATAGGTTGACTAGACAGTGCCTAGATACTCTAAAAAAGGCTGGTTTTGAGGTGAATATTTACTTCTTTCCCCCGTTCTTCCCTTTTTTCTTTTTAATTGGAAATGGAATATGACCAGTGACTATTTTCATTTTGTCTTTTAGGTCATATGAAAGAAAGATCTTGCTGTTGACTCCCTTGTCCCTTAGTACCTACCTTTAGATAAAAATCACTTCTTATTGAATAGCTTCTGTTTAACAACTATCGAATGCTTCATCACTAAAATTATGGTAAAAACTTCCAAAAACTTCTCCATTCTCATGATACTCTTTATGAAAAAAAAGATGTTCTTAGATGAGATATTTATTTTAAGTTCATAAGTGTTTACCTCTAATTTTTCCCTGTCATAGTTCAAAGCTCTAGAATTTGTGGGATTTGCTCTACATGGAAGTCAAAGGGTTCAAGATTTTTGGATAAAGTTGCATAACGGTTAGTTGAAGGTGGCAGGTTAGTTAAGTAGTATTTCTCCATGATTTATACGGCATGTTAGTTTACTCTTAATTTCGATATCTGTCTTACCTATCCTGGCTCTCTCCTCTGTCTTAATGTTTAGATCCGTAGACCTATCATTAGACATTGACTTAAGGAGTCAAAATTAATTTTTTTTGTTTAGGTGTGATTGATCACCTAAAGAATCTATCCTTTCAAGGAATACCTAAGCTTAACTGAGGGTCCCTAAAAGAATATGTTCGGATCTATTAACCATAAGAGGGTTCGGGAGTTCAGTTATGAGTGAGAAAGATTATAGTACCTTCACAACGCCCATCAAAAGATGGTACCAGCTTAATTTCGTATTATTCAATAAGCCTTAAAAATTATCAAGTAATTAATTATTAAAAATTATTCTTAATTAACTCCAATACTTTTGACAAAAAATTAAGAAAAATTTTCTTACCTCAAAAGTATGCAATGAAACTATTGTTTCTCTTACAGAGGTTTTATCGTCGAATTATTTAACATAAAAAAAATCCAAGAAAAAAAAGAATAATTCTTAACCTTTCATGGGGATCTCTTTTTTTTTTTTTTTTACTTTATAAAAAATTAATGCTTTTATACAAGAAAAATTGATACTTTCAACTTTTTCTCAAAAATACCTTTTTTTTTAATTTTTTTATTTTCAAGAAAAATTGATACTTTCAACTTTTCCTTAAAATATTTTTTGAATAATTTTATTTTCAAGAAAAATTGATACTATCAACTTTTTTCTTAAAAATATTTTTTTTTAAAGAAAAATTTGTACTTCCAACTCTTCCTTAGAAATTTTTTTTAAAAAGATTTTATTTTCAAGAAAAATTGATACTTTTAACTTTTTCTCAAAAATATTTTTTTGAAATTTAAAATAATTTTTTAAAAAAATTTTATTTTCAAAAAAAATTGATACTTTCAACTTTTTTTCAAAAATAATTTTTTGAAAAATTTTTTTTATTCATTTATCCCTTTTTACTCATTCAAAAAAAATAACAAATAATGACAAAAATGACAAAAATGAACAAAGAATAACTAAAATAATTCGCGGCGTGGCTCCAAAAAATCACCACGGCTCGACTTGGAGCTCAAATGGTGTGAAGCTGGACTGGAACAAAAGATCGGGCTAAGCGGCTGGGTCAAATCGCTCAATGTTTGACGTGCGGATCCTTAAAACGGGTCAAAGGGAACCCGATTTCCTTAGCCAAAATGACACCATTTTATTGATCCTATAAAAGCCTACTCTTAAGCTTTTCTTTTCATTTTATCATTTTCTCTCTCTACAATTTTCGTTCTGTCTTTCTTTCTCTAGGGACAAAAAAAACTGATCGAAAACTTTAAAGGTTTTCATATTCTTGCACCAGATGCCGTCGTGATCCACCATCGGTGCCGTCGTACTCCGCCACCGTTTGACGACTGATCAAGCCAAAATTCTACCCATCATTACTTTTTGTTCTCCTCGTCTCAAATATGAGCTTGTTTTTTTGTAAATCACTTATTAAAGGCGTAAATCTGGCGTTCAAGTTACGATTTTTTTTCTATTTCAGGCACTTTCACCGTCGGATCTTCCCCAACTTTCAGTATGTAATTTTTTTCGTCAAGCTCCATGTCTTCACCGTCAGGATTTCCCAGAAGTCGTATCGATCATCGTCTATTGCCACCAGGGTAGGTTTCGGGTTTCCCCTTTTATTTTTTATTTTTTCTATTTTTGATCTCTTTTAGTTTCTGACTTGGCTTTGTTTATTTTCTAAATTTGTGTTTGGGCGACTGACTGATGGTGGACCAGAAACTGATGGTGGTAAGTTGATGGTCGATGGATGGGGATAGTGTTGAAGATAGCTGAATACAAAGTCTGTTAACTAGAAATGTGAGTTTTCTAACCTATGTTCTGTGGTCTGCTTGTGATTACATTCTGAGAATTAATTTACAGGGGATTGGGTTATGGCCGACAATGGTATAAGGCTTTTGAATCTGCGCTTTGGATGAAGATAAGGTCAAGCACCTGGTTTTTGAAAGTGATGGCTTGATGAATTGGCACTGATGCTGCCAGATTGGGATTTCTCTTATTTGTTAATGAAATTGTTTCTGTTTATTATGTGATTTTTGGTAGCTGAAATAGGAATTAGAATTATTACCTTCATAGTTTCCTACTACTCGAACATTATAGCTCATCTGTATGGTTTCTCCCTGTTTGAACGTTACTGTACAAATGGGACTGTGGATTTTACCTCTGTGTGTTTGTGCTGCTGGTGATAGTGGCCGTTAATGGTGGGGTTCAAAACGAGTAGGGTCTATACTGGTAATGGAGACGATATTGAGTTTCAAGGCTAGGCTGTTTCGACGTGGATTGCCAATGATAGAAGGATAACAATGTGGAAATGGCAGCAAAATTGGCTTGATGGGAACTGGTGGTGCTGCGTATTTTTGCTTTTTTTTCTGTGATCTTTCCATAATCTTCGTACTCTTGTTCCCGTTCCCATTTATGTGAATCGCAATGATATATAAAACTATGCTTATAGAATTTCAGTTCAATTCTAATTAGCATCCAAAACTAAATAATAGCATCTAATTATGTTTTTTGATAACAATCATCACCAAGCTTAATCTTAATTTTTCAGCTTTTTTTTTTAATCAGAAAATGAAAAAAGAAAAAAAAATAAACAATAGATAGATCATAAAATAAAAAAATAATAAATACGAAATAAAAATCTAAAATAAAAATAAATAAAAATTCATACAATCAAGATTGGATTGATTTCAATTAACAAAGAATTTCGGATAAAATGGGTGTTTATATCTTCCATTAAGTTTTTTTTTTCTCTTTCTTTTTTAGGATTTTTTTTGTGTATAAAATATCAAAGGATATTTTTTTCTTTTTTCTGTGTTTCGTAGGGGTTGTTTTTTGCTAAAAAAGAGAATTAGGATTGTTGGAATAGTATAGTTAGCATCTGTTGTATCGGACTCAACCTCTTTAGTTTTGGATAATAAGAAAAACAGCAAGAATTCCATTATCGTCGTTGATAATTATGATAGTTTCACCTATAATTTTTGCCATGTTTTGATTACATGTTCAAATTTGTGTTCTTTATCCAATTTTTTTCCTTCTCGAAATTTTTTTTGAATTTTTCTTATGGTTTAAGGCTTGATTCTAGAATGTTGTTTGATTGCTTACAAATTTTTAGGAAAAAAAAAACAGAAATACTGATTGGCTGGCTCATTAAAATTTATTATACTTTGTATCTGAGAGAATATATTTTGATTGTTAAAAAAAACTTGATAATTTAATTAAAGTTGAGAAATCCAATTAAAACTAGTATAATAGGAAAAAATTTTATTGGTTAGATTGGTTTCTTCTTATAAAAATTTATAGAAAATACATACATATGTACATATAATTGAAATTTTATTTAATGTTTCATTTCATTTCTATTTTTAATTCCTTGTAGTTTTCGGTGGTTCAATTAGAGAATAATGAAATATATCTAATAATGTGAAAGAAGGCATTCTTTACAAAAATCAACGAAATGGGATTAAAATTGGATTATAATTCCACAAATACGTCTATTTGACCGAATGAATTATTTTTCTATACACTAGTCACCACTATAACCATTTTTCTTTTTTTTTTTTATATAACTTTAATAGGCTTCTATCATTTCTCTTTCAAGTAATGGTGCTAGGTAGAGAAGATTTTGATAGTGCTAGATCTGCCTTTCATTTTATTTTATTCAGCCTACTTGAAATTTTATCATTGACTTTCTTTTCTTTGATTGAAAACTAAATCTGATTAAAAACCTTACACTTTAGGACAAAGCTTTATTGGTTTAATGGTGCCAGGCTATACCTAAGGAAAAGCCTCAGATTTGTTTGCTCTTATTCTCAAGCAAATTTTCATCTAGTTAAATTTTGAAGCTGTTGATGTTATATTGACTGTCAAATGATAATGCATAAATTCAATTCTATGTCTTCTTAAAAACTTCTTATCTTATTGCATAAATTCAATTCTACATCAAAAACTTCTTTGCTTATTGCATGTTAGCATAAAAAAATAAAATAATGAATTAAAAATAAAAAAATGTTGTACCATCAACAAAACGAGGGCAACCTACTAATATTATATTAATTCATTTGCTAAATTTTATGTTCTATTCACAGAAGTTATACATGTCAAATTTTAAGTTAATTGAAAATATTTAATTATTTTTTAATATAATTTCAACAACTAATATATATTGAAAAAAATTATTTTTATCAAAATGATGATAAATCGAATTAACTTAAAATTTTATATGCATAATGAGGATATAATATATATGTGTATATATATATATATATATACATATGGTCATGTTTAGTGCATAGAATGTGGATAGAATAAGATGATAATCATTTTATATTATTTTAGTTTATATCTAAAAAAATGAATAGGATTATAAGGAGATTAATCATTCTTTTGTATAAGATGATTCAATCCTCCCAAAGTGGAGAGGATTATTTTTAATCCATAAGATTGAACTTACATATTTTATTATACCCTTAAAAATTACATCAATAATTTAAATTGTATAAATTTTGATGAAGGATAATTTTGATCAATAAATAAATTATCATATCCTAATATTTTTACACATCAAACATAAAATAAGATAAAAATATTTAATTTTATTTTATTTATAATATCATCTTACTATATCTTATTATAATCTTGTACGTCAAATACATCCATATATCCAATTGTTTAGGCTAGAATTAAGATAGCTCTTGCATCGAAATCTTTTTATGTCGCATGCTACCTTTATTTTTGCTTTTTGTCTCATGTGTATAGTACTGCATTTGCAAAGAGATATCATCCCATTTTTTCACCTCACATTCACATAACAAGCTAATAAAATAATTAGTGCTAATAAATAGAGATTAAAGTAATATTTTTAATGAGATGTTATTATTTGATTCATCTCATTAATGAATTATCATAATTTGATTCACTGATAGTATATAAAATCGATACACTGATATTGTATAATATATAAACTCATAAAATAATTAGTACTAATAAATAGAGTATGAAGTAATCCTTTTATATGCTAATGGATATTTATATGATACGTGATTTCATTAAAATTTATCTTATTATTATATCATAATATAAATTTTAAAACTTTTGTTATGTCTACCAATTAGCATTAGAATTTCAATCAATTTTATGATAAGGAGTTATGTTTAAAAGAGTGTGGGTTTTATTAATTAAGAATTTGACATAATAACTCATAAGGTTGATGCAAGTGTTAATGTTAGGTATCATTGACATCCCTTAAAATTAAAAAATAAAAAATTTTGAAAGCTCAATTTTTTTAGACACTCGTAATTATCTTTGGATACTCTCAAAATTTTTAATTCTTGTTAAATGATTATTTAATTATATATATTAAGAAAAATGTCTTTGATAGTACTAACACTTGTCATTTTTTTAAGATATGAGAACCACTAAACTAATAGTGTTTAATTATAATAAAATAATACAATATTATTTTAAAATTTTGTGTATAATTTTTTTATATATTATAAGCGGATACTGAAAAAAAAAAAATCCACCATTGACTCTAAATTTGATTTTATTCATTAATTATCAAAACACTCATAAATCATTTATACGTGTAATATTCACTCATGAATTGTGAAAACTATATTTTTAAATAATGACTAAAATTAATAATAAAAAAAAAGTAACGAGGAATCGGACTCCGAAACTCCTCATCCACACATTGTTGGAGCCCGAAATCTTTCTGCAGCAATTTTTTTGGGCCTATCAATGCAGCCTCTCTCAATGAGGGAATTCGGTAACAGTCATCACTATTGCAAGGACAGCTATAAGGCCTAAGGAACGTCTCCAATCCCATCCACCCTTGCTTTGTTCGTTCCATAGTTCACTAGATTTGATACTAGAATCCTAATTGTTATTGCCATCTGAAAGCCCGCGTTGAGCGCTCATGATCCTTGGCTGGGGCCATTTGTGATAGAGACTGCCATGAATAAACAGAGTCATGCTTGACTTTTTCGAGAAGTAGAGTGTAGACATGATGATACTAAAGCAAGAAGCACACAATCGATTCATGATAGTACCAATGAAAAAACCTAAAGACCTCCAAATAGCATACATTTTTTGGAACAAAATTTTTCGTCATTACAAAAGTGAAGAAGGAAGCTACTTGAGCAGCAAGATATAGGGAAGAGATAAAAAATGTCAGGATCTTGAGCTGGCTATCGAATTTGCACCAACCACTTCTAACGCCACAATTTTACATCAAAATATTTTGAGAATTTGTTATAATATATAAGTTAAGACTTATTTTTAAATTTATGATATACTTTTTATAAGTTAAAATCATGAGACTTTTAGGTTAAAACGAATAATCTCTTATAGATTATGTGCGAATCTTCACAAATGGTATTAGAACGGTCACTAATTTGATAAGAAATTAAGTGGTACACCATAAGAGCCACCTCTAAAATCTTGTTAGAGATAAGTGCTACATGATAAGAGTCACTTTTAGAATCTTAACATCTGCCTGTGATCTGCATATGTTTTGTGTTGGGTTTAACAGGTACATCAAATTTTAACGGAGGAATTTATAATGTCCTAATCCCATATCAGGATGCTTTAAGGATATGCTATGATATATAAGTTGAGACTTAATTTTAAACTTGTGAGATATCTTTTATAGAATAACATTATGAGACTTTTTGGTTAAAGTAGATAATATCTCGCAGGTTATGTGCAGATCTTCACAAATATGTGATCATGTGATCTGTGTGTACTTTGTGTTGAGCTTGCCAAACATTTCTATGTACTTCGTATTGAGCTTGACTGGGACATCAAACTTTAACAAAGGAAAATTTGTAACGTCCTAATCTCACATCAGGATGTTTTGAGGATTTATTATGACATATAAGTTGATACTTAATTTCAAACTTATAAAGCACCTTTTGTAGGACAAAATTGTATGACTTTTGAGTCAAAGCGTATAATACCTTGTAAGTTAGGTGTAGGTCTCCAAATGGTATTATAGCCAGGTTGTGATCATGTTATATATGTGTAGTAGTATTATAGTCAGGTTGTGATCATGTTATTTATGTGTGCTTTATGTTGGGCTTGACGATGACGTCTAATTTTATTGGAAAAATTTTATAATATCCCAATCTCACATCGAAATATTTTAAGTATCTGTTATGATATATATAAGTTGAGATTTAATTTCAAACTTATGAGATCTTTTTTGTAAGATAAAACTACGAGACTTTATCTCCAAGTTACTCAAGACCAGATTTTACATTTCTTTCTCAAACTGACGGGAAGAACAACTTCTGAAATTCTTCCTTTGTGGTCACCCCTCCTGCAAAAATTGCAATCATAAGAACGTTATTAGATCATCATCATCATCCTATAGCATCTGGGCAGCTCTAGAATCTTGGTAGTTATGCTAAATCAAGAAAGAGGTTTATTTTTACCTGAAATTCAAAGATCATAACCAAAGATGAGACTTCACCATACAACTCACTATAACAAAGAAAGTGAGTTCATTATCGTAATGCCTCGTTCCAGTACCATCAATATAAGCACCCGCATCCATCTTTGACAGAACCAATATGAAGCTTTATACCTTTCCTAGAAAAATCGAACTAGTAATTATACAGTGAATTTTGTCAAACATTTTAAACTACATAAATAGACTATAGTAATAGTATCATATTACTGTCATACATATGTTTCTATATATAGTTTCTAGTTCTATAAACTTCTATTATTTTTTACTATATCACTCTTAGCTTCAATGGAATGTCAACTTAGATTAATTATGTAGTACGGAAGCTTATGATTCTCATCCAGTTCTATATTCCTTCTTCTAGAGAAACTGAACTTTCACTGTCATGGCGCCTACCTCTTAAGTTCATTCAAGAGCCAACTAGAAATATAATCATATAGTGGCATAACATTATTGGCCTGGTTGATTAGTAAGAATATTATTGGCTATTCACTTTACTCTTTCAAATCTTTGGATTCTTTAGCTCTTAACAACTCTTGATTCGAGAGGCAGGTCGAACTTCAAAATTTTACTCTCATGCAAATGGATAACTGATAAAAGTCAGAAAATAAATATCCTAAAGTGAAAAGAGACGAATACTAAGGGATCTATGGATATATGATCATGAATGCTTATGGTTGAACTATAAGAGCAGTGTAGGCTCAAGCCACGTGAAACGTTTTACTTTCAGATGGGGCATTGTCATGGACAAGTTTGTTTTCTTTAAGAGATGGATCGTACCAAGATGCTCTTTGATCTGAAAATTGAAAAGAAGCAGAACTTATTCTTTAATCTTTATCAGAATCTGTTATGGTATCAAAAAGGGAGGTGTGATCAAGTAACACAACCAAATGTAAAGGACTGGGGGTGATGCATCTGTGAGACTGAGACTATATAAGCAAGTCTCCTGTGTCCTAATTTTTTCAGACTCAGAGTCAGGAGGCAATTAGTGATAGGTATATGCAAAATATATCTAACAAGGCAACTCGCATTCACTCTCCCTCAAGGGCTTCAGCAGCCTGTCGTATGTTCAAGCTTAATTCGCCTGCAATGACGACTTTGTGGTGGATGAAGTCCTTGTTGGAGAGTCCATGATACCTGTCTTGCACTCTTTATGGGAGGATCAGTTATAAATTACCAACAGCAAAAACGTCTCAATTCAGACAGAGCTACATGGTCTTTCTTTTTTTAAATGAAAATGTTAAATTTCATCCATTTTAGAATCTCTATATAGCCAACTTTTTTGCCATTTTTGCAGAGAACTACTAAAAAAATACTTACTATAATTTTCTATTTCTACGCTGTTGATATATTTTTTCTGATATTTGAGGCTGTAAAGGTTAATAATCATTGAAATTAAAAGTCTACAATTCTACCAACAAAGCACAACAGATGACTATACACAGTGGATATATATATATATATATATATTTTCATCCAAAAACCAATTTCTTGGACAAAGGCTCATCCATCCAAATACAAAAGAAACCTTTGTTATCGCCATAATTAACAATACCACGTTTCACAGGAAAAAACGGTATGATTGAATAAAAAAAACAGTAGATAATGAAAGCGGCCAACGGCCAAGGCCTGAGCAGATAAATAGACATAGTTCATCCTATTTTGTAACGAAGTCATCAAGATTTCTTCAGCTTTTACAGGCATGCTAAAGAGGCATTCAACTCAGGCCAGGGAAGAAATTATGAAGGTCGTGTCACCACCTTTGTTGATCACTTGTATAATTGCTGCAATGGGAGGTATCCTCTTCTATTTTTTGAATAGATATAATTATATCATTGATTTTTTTTTTTTTTAATTTGGTCAAAAAAATTCAAAAGTTCAAATATTTTATAAACGTATAATATATATTTATTCTCTCAAGAAATATTTTTCTTTTGTCAACTTTTGATCATTTTATAAGTAAATTAAAAATGAAATAATAAAATTATATTTATTTAAAAATAAATGATAAATTTGATCAATAAAATCATCTTAAGTAAAATAATAAATTTATATTTTATTTCGAAAAATAATTTTAGATCAATTATTGTTTAGTTTTGATTACGTTACTATGAAAGTTTTTATTTATTTATTATTCATTATTTATTCTATTATAATCATGTGACACTTGTTCTATAATATAGTGGGACTTGTGAAAGGGTAACACAAATAAATAAAAATAAATTTTTAAATATACTGATCATGAAATTTTTTAATTTTATAATTGAGGTTTAAGTTGATGATAAATATTTTTTATTGCATATTTAAAATGATAAAAAAAATTAATTTTAAAAAAAAATAAAACATTTGTCATTATCTTAATCATGTTTATAAAATTAAAAATTTTTATTGTCAACATATCAAATAATTTTTCATAAATAAAAGCAAAGAGAAATTAATATTTTTGGGTTACAAGACAAATTAACATTAAATTATAAGAATAATTTGTATAATTTATTGAAGGAATTGGAATTTTTAATTTTAATAATTAAAAAAAAATTATATTGACTTACAGGACAAAGCTACAAATATGTTGGAAACGTAAAAATGTATATATATATATATATATATATAATTCTATAACCATATGAAAATTTGATTTAATCTCCGTTTATCAAATTATTAAGTTTAAACCAAGAAGGAAAAAGAGATTTAAAATATTTTTACTTAAACTAAAAATCAATTTTTTTATGATCTCTTTAAAGATTTTGTACTTCAAACAAAAGAATTTGGGTGGAGCCGGGCTCCGACCCTAGTAACTATAAAACGCTACATTGGTTTCTGTATTCTGGTGTGAGTTGGAGGCAAACTTGTAAAAGCCACGGGAGACGGGCGATTTTGCCACCTTAATCTTAGCCAGACTTTCATACTCCTCCAAACATTGTAGAATCCTGATAAGCTAAAATTCCCTCTTAGATCCTTTCTTTGTTTCGTTTCTCATGGCTTTGTCGAGAATCATAAAATCCCATCAAATTCTCTTCAAATCTACCAAACCAATTAGACCAAATTGTTTGTCACTAGTCTCCCGTAAAAACCTGTTTTTTTCCTCAAATCAACAACGACCCATTTGCACCAAACTTCAAAACGACAATTTTCTCTCACCAGATCAGATTAACATCTCAAATGCCTTCATTTCAATCCTAATCAAGCAACCTTTTTCTCCAGATAACCCAGAGCTCAAAAACCTCGTACCACTACTCACCAATAAAGTTGTCGAAGCCGTACTAACATCCATCAAGAACTGGAGAGTAGCTCATCTGTTTTTCATGTGGGTTTCAAGTCAACATGGTTATAAGCATAATATTTATGCTTACAATGCCATGGCCTCAATTCTATCACGTGCTCGACAAAATGCCCTAATAAAGACTTTGGCTTTGGATGTCCTGAATTCCCATTGTTCTATGAATCCTGGGGCTTTGGGTTTTTTTATTAGGTGTTTGGGGAGTGTTGGGTTGGTTGATGAAGCTAATAACTTGTTTGATCAGGTTAAAAGAGTCGGTCTGTGCATACCAAATAGTTATAGCTATAATTGTTTGTTAGAAGCTTTGGCCAAATCTTGTTTGATTGATTTGGTTGAGGTCAGATTGACAGAGATGAGAGGTTTGGGGTTGGAATTTGATAAGTACACGCTGACGCCAGTTTTGCAGGTTTATTGCAATGCTGGGCAGTCTGATAAAGCTTTGAGTGTGTTCAATGAGATGTTTGAAAGGGGTTGGGTTGATGAACATGTTTTTTCCATCTTGGTTGTTGCCTTTAGTAAGTGGGGTGAAGTTGATAAGGTAATTGAATTGATCGATAGAATGGAAGAGCGCAATAAGAGGTTGAATGAGAAGACATTTTTTGTTTTAATTCATGGATTTGTGAGGGAATGTAGAATGGATAAAGCTCTTTGCTTGTTTGATAAAATGCGAAAATTGAAGTTTTGTCCTAGTATTTCACTTTTTGATGTGATGATTGGAGGGCTCTGTATGAATAATGAGCTTGAGAAAGCATTGTCTTTATATTCAGAAATGAAAGAGTTGGGAATTAATCCTGATTTTGGCATACTGACAAAGCTAATATGTTCTTTCTCTAAAGAAGGAGAGTTGGAACGATTGCTTGAAGAATGCTGGGAAGATATGAATTCACAGCCTACGAACCTGCTTTACAATTCTGTCTTGGAAGGCCTTGTTCGCAATGGCTTAATAGATATAGCTTACAATCTTCTTCGAGCAGTAATGGGGAACGACAGCAATGGTGATAGTATTATTGCTAAGTACTTTATGGACAAAAAAGAAATAATTACCCTTAAAACTAATTCATTTCCTATTGTTATTAATGGCTTGCTTGATGCTGGTAAGATGGATATGGCACTAACTCTCTTCGGAGAAATGATTCAATTTGGTTGTAATCAAACTTTGTTAGTTTATAACAATTTGATTGATGCACTGTGCAAGTTAAATAGACTGGAAGAGAGTTATGAGCTTTTGAGACAGATGAAGGAAGTGGGGCTTGAACCAACCCAGTTTACACACAATTGCATATTTGGGTGTCTTTGTCGGAGAGAGGATGTTGATGGAGCAGTTGATTTGGTGAGAAAAATGCGGTTTTATGGCCATGAACCATGGATAAAATATTCTACCTTGCTCGTGAAAAACTTGTGTCAACATGGGAAGGCAGAGGAAGCTTGTAAATTTCTCACTGAAATGGTACAAGAAGGTTTTCTCCCTGATATAATTACCTATTCTGCTGCAATGAGTGGTTTGATCAAAATTAAATCAGTGGATAAGGGTTTGGAGCTATTCCAAGATATTTGTGCTCGTGGGTATTTTCCTGATGTAATTTCTTATAACATACTGATAAAAGCGCTATGTAAGGTGCAAAGAGTTGCAGAAGCTGAGCATCTCCTGAATGAGATGATGCTGAAGGGACTTGTTCCCTCAACAGTAACATATAATTTTTTGATAGATGGCTGGTGCAAAAATGGTGAGATTGACCAAGCTATGCTTTGCCTTTCCAAGATGTTTGGAAAAGAGAGGGAGGCAAATGTCATTACATATGCAACTCTAGTTGATGGATTATGCAATTTTGGAAGACCTGATGACGCTCTAAAGCTATGGAGTGAAATGAAGAGAAAAGGTTGTGCTCCGAACAGAATTGCTTATCATGCTCTCATAAATGGACTTTGCAAGTGTGGTAGGTCCTCTGCAGCTCTAGTTCTTTTCAATGAGATGAAAGAGAAGGAAATGAGACCTGACAGCTATGTCTATATAGCACTAATAAGTGCTTTTCTATCAGACACAAATTTACCCTCTGTTTTTGACATGATAAAAGAGATGGTTGATGTAGGAAATTTACCAGATCCACTAGGTAAGAACTATCTTATCATAAGAGATGCAATTTGTAAATTGTCAGAACATGCCAGAACATCCTCTGGCATAAAAGATCTTATAGAAGAGGGCAGGATTCCAGATGTCAGTCTCTCAGAAGGAGATGAAGGTATACATAAGCCCTCTATTTGATCCAATGTCAGGTAAGATCACAGTTAAAATTAAAAGAGAATTTGTTTAGTCATGGGAGCAATGATTGTTTTCTGAGTCGCATCATCTATATCCGGTGTTATGTTATCAGATCCAGCATAATGAAATGAGGTAAATTCCTTCCATTCTTTGTAAGCCATTGTAAATTAGAACTTAATCGATAATACTTCAATCTTGATATTGGTTGATGGGATCCGACTAACAATGTTTTGGAGTTAGTCTAAAAGGTAGACATGACATGCTGCCATGCCTATACATGTAATTTGCAGGTTTTTAGGGCCCTACAAAATGACAATAGTAAGTGCCCTTGGTTCAATATGCAAAGAATAGGAAGGTCCAATCTGCAACTCCAAGAACTAAAAGTGTGGAAGGAAACATAACTGTCAAATGGCAGTTTGGACACATTCCCAAAATACAGAGACTTTAACCCCTTATTAATAACCTTTTGTCATTAATATTTTGATAGCCGTCAATAGAAGAAACAGGACCCTCCTCCATGTATCCATCCTTTTTAAAGTACCCCTTCCCCATTTAAGCCCTTTATCCCCTGCACACCTGAGAGAAAGCAAGGTGGATATCTTTTATGAACCATGCCAACAGATTTGGATAGGCAATATGGCTATACAGCCAGGCCTTCAAGCCTGGTGAATTCCATCTTCATGTCCACAGTCAACATGGCAGCAAAGATGCTTGTCTCGGTGGCTTCAAGCATAAAAGCTGAGAACACACAAAAGTGGAAGCCAAAAGATCATTTGAGGTTCATGGTCATGCTAATGACTTGGCTGATGGTGTGGGTTCTTAGGTTTTTGATGGATCATTTCCCCTGCTCTCTGAGTTCTTCTCTGGACTATCTGCTTGGTGCCTTGTCGTCTGTTAGATCATTCCAGCTAGCTCCATACTCATCATCATTAGCAGAAACATTGTCATCTTCTAGTTTATCATTGAATTTGATACTTCACGACGGGGTTGATGGACCATCTGTTAAAGCCCTGGAAAGAGCACTAACTCATGTAAGTCTACAACTTCAATCCACCACCTGGAACCTTAAATTTTTCAAAGAGATCTTTTAGAACTTATCCCTTTTTTTAGGCCATTAATATTTTTCTCCTCCAAATGTTTTTTTTTTTTTTTAAAGTTTTACCGTCTATGATAGGTTTGAAGACCCATAATGTTATGTCACCAATGAACCACAAGGTCCTCTTTTGAACAAAAAACATTTAAGTCCTTATTGACTGGTTGGAAGATCTTTGCAGTGTTCAGAGTTTTTTTTTTTTTTTTTTCATTACTGTTTTCTTCCCTTTTTATCAGTACAAAAGTGATTTACCAATGGTTTTCCCCCCTTATTATCAATATTCAAGTTTTAAACAATTAGGAATGTATAATTATACAAATTACAGTAAGGGTGCGTTTGGGAGGGAGCAAACGGCACCTGCCGAGCAGACATTTCAGCATTTCAAGCATGCAACGTATAAGGAACAAAAGAAGGTGACAATATCACAATACTTGTAAAATATAGGAGTATCAAAAAGCAAGAAGAAACGAAATAGAAAATGAGAGGAAAGGTGACATACAGAAAGGTTCAAGTCCAATAAAATGGATGCGATGCAACGTATCCGTCTTTTAAAACAACAGAGAAACATGTGGATGTGGTCTTGGCATGCGGAATTTTACAAGCACCGCACCATCTGTATCATGAGCAGAGCTGCTTCTTCGCACAGAGCAGTGAGCACCCGGGAAGGGACTGGTCTCTAGACAAAACCCAAATGATTATCAGGCAGCCTCTTTCAGCTCCCTCCTCCCCTTTGTCATTTTCTGATTAGAAAAAGGTTCTCTGCTTCATTTTCTCAATAATAATTGACATTTTCCCTGTTAATCCTGAGAAAATTGGGGCAGATTTCAGTGCCAGCTTACTGACCCGCCCACGACAATTATTCTGTTTCAGAAATCCAAGTTGCTTCCCTCTCTGCAATCTATTGATGAAAAACACTGGCACCATTGCCTTGTAAAACTGTAGGTTGGCTTAAATTGTAAAGAGAGTGCTTTTCTATTTATTGCATAGATTCGAACAAGTTAAAAAGTTGTGAAAAATTTTTTTTTTTTTAATTTAAGTCCGATATAAATAAATTTGTTTGTACCGATACTCGAAAAAAGAAAGTACTGGATGAAGCCTAAAATTCCCCTGCTGTTAAATAAAAAAATTGTACTAATGTAACACATCCTCGATCACCCTAGAGACTAGTAGCCTGCCAGCATGCCAAAGTTGCAAAAGCTTTCTTGGGTGTGCCACAGTGGGTACAGCCCTTTTATTTCTTCACCCTTTCAAGTGTGAGATTGTAATATTAAATTATTAATTTGTACTTATTAGTTATTATTAAAATGGTGATTCTCTGCTCCAGATTTACAAATTAATAAAGGAAAATTGAAAATGTTCTGTTTAATTAGCAGATTTTGGCCCTACTCAACGAGTTACCGGCTTCACCAAGAAAATACCAATTTACAATGGCGATGGCTGACAAGATCATGGAAGATAACGCAAAGGGACGACCACGCGAAGCTTCTCCATGTTAATTGAATGGCTCTAGCTTCATCTTTTACACGTACATGCACCCTGCTGCACCGCTCGATCCCTCCAACTCCAAAGCACGCCATCAGGAGAGGACGGTGACTCGCGGCATATGCACGCCATCAAGGCTATCCCTTTCGGCTCCTGCATAGCATCATACATGAAGGGCATAAGCCTATGATTGAATGCAACATTTTCTTGGTTTCACAGTGCCACAGGGCGTTTGCAGAGGAGGGAATCGGGAATAGCTAGATCATGTGATGGACAGGATTAGTACGGTGTGGTGATGGCTGAGAAGTTAGCACAAGAGTTAGTGTGGATAGCTAACAAGCTTAGGAGTTATGGGGATGTTAATGAGGCTTTGGTGCGGTGGAGTTTTGCTTCCGGTTTGGCTTTTCTATCCCTCACAGATAGTCCCAGCGTTCAGGGCTGCATTGTTAAGATCTCTGGTCATGTCCCTCTTTTAGGCTCCAATTAAGCACATTATACCCTCCAAGCCATATAGGCTAAAGTCTAAACTATAGAAATTAAAATATTTCTGGTACCAAATCGTTCACCGAAGGGTTTTTCCCCCTACAGACATTTTATTTTGGGAGCTGACTCGAAAAGATTTAGAGATTTCAAGGCAAGTGAAATTCCGCTTGCTGGAGGGTTGGATTCCATTGTTTTGCCATGCAAGCAATTGTCTTGCCTATCCTGTCTTAACGAGTGTTCAGAAGGCAGACATAGAGAATGCAATGGATGAAGAAATCTCCAGGTTTCCTGCAATGGATCAAGAAGTTATCCTCACCAATTGGCTTCAGGACTACGCTGTATCCATCTCTGATTGGCCAAATCTCCGAATATATTATGATCGCTGGTAACAATCTACTCGAGATCTAGTTACATAGATACAGAGCATGGCACGATGTTCTGTAACTTACAGTTGAATAGTACTCGTGTTCCAAGTACTCTCAGTTAACCTGCAATGGATTACCTTTTTCTTTTTGTTCAACAACCGTGGAATATTGCCATTTAGATGTGATTAATTCAAGACACAAGGTACAGCAGCTCAACTCCCAAAGTTCTATGTTGTTCCGACACTTCATTTACCTTTGGAGGAACATGGATACAAAGATCCAACCCTCTAAATATATGGAAAAACCTAAAAAAAAAATTGAGTATACCCGAGTCCGAGTAACATATCTCAAGTTAATCCACAAAATGTTGGTTGGGAAACCAAAAGAAAATTTACACAATGACAAAATAATTCATGTTACCTTAAAGGACGTCTTACAAAAATTCTGATCCTTGCCATTTATTTTATCAACTGCCTTCAAATTGCCTTAAGCGTGGATTCAGTTTCACAGCTTCTTCGGATCAGCTTTTGCATTTCTCTCGAACTGCTAAGCATGTGACATCGAAGGTGCAGCAACGTGTATGTGTCACAGGTCAAGACTTAAGCTCCGAACCCGCGCGGCTCCAAGATCCGGATATTCACCCTTCCGACATCCCAGATCAACCTACTTGCCACGGTTCACACCCTTGTGAGGTATTTTTCGCTCTGGCCCCCTCTGGCCTCACGGCGTCACGAGGTTGGCCATTCTCCCGCACCTCACGGCGTCACGAGGTTGGCCATTCTCCCGCACCCAACCTCGTGACGCCTTCGTCACGGAGGTTGGCCACCCTGCCTGCCTCCCTCGAGGTGCTTGGCGTGGATCGAACGGTTTAAAGCTGGCTCTGATACCACTTATCACAGGTCAAGACTTAAGCTTCGAACTCGTGCAGTTCCGGGACCCGGGCATTCACCTTTCCGGCGTCCCAGATCAGCCTACTTATCACGGTTCACACCCTTGTGAGGTATTGTCCACTCTGACCCCTTCTGGCCTCACGGTTTTGTCTACAAAAGTCGCCTCAAAAGGAAGAGGTGGTGTGAACCCTTTTATACCTCAGGGACCCTCCTATTATGTTCGATGTGGGATTCAGAACTTCCCCTTAGGTCCTTGACATATGATTCTTCCTACTTGTACGATTTCTGTAAAAATCACAAAATTGCTAAACTATAAATTCCCAGTTGGGGAGCTGTAAAATCAAAAAATAGAGCAAGGCAATCATTTTTTTAATGATCAACTTGGAATTCATGCAGGGAGAGGAATGAACGTCTTTGTGGCCGAGGAAGAGAAACCCACTCATGATCTCATCCTTCTGTTTTGATTTCTTCCTTCAATCATGATGAAACCAATTGAATTTGACAATGAAAGAGTACGACTGTTCACTCAATAAAGGCCCATATTGGAGTTAAGAGTTTTAAACTTAAGCCTTATCGGAGCCCAAAGTTTATTTCAGTACTTTATTTATTTATTTCAAGTTTTTCAATCAAAGAAATAAATAAAGAAAGACTCCACCCACCCCCTCCTTCCTTCCTCTCTCCAATCATTCGCCTCTCTCTCTTCCTTCTTTTATATTTGTTTAGATTCTTGGATTGTTAGCGGATTCGATCGAATTCGAACCCACCCTCGATCTCTCTCTTCTTTATATTTTCAGTAAACCACCTTTTTTTTTTCTCTTTTCTGATCTTATAGTTTTTATTCAAGGAACAGCGAAACGAAATTTAGGGAAGACGGCAAAGAATGTCGACGGAACAGAAAGAACAAGAACCTAACCCGAAGGGTAACGATAGGGATAATTCAAACGGTGAAAGTGAACATGAAGAAAAACAACAACAAGAAGAAGAAGAAGAACAGGCTCCATGTCAGTCGTCGACAAGAACTCCTTTCACTAATCTCAGTCAGGTCGATGCTGACCTGGCTCTTGCTCGAACCCTCCAAGAACAGGTAAAATTTTAAAATTTTTTTATTATTTTTGGTTTATTACTTTAAAATTTATTAATTTTTGTGGGATTATTTGTAAAATTACTTTTTTTTTTTACCATGTGTTGTAGGAAAGGGCATATATGATGCTTATGATGAACAATGATGGGAGTGATTATGGAAGTTGGGAGGCTGGAAGCTATTTACATGATGATGATGATTTCGGGGATCCCCATGATCATGATGATACTGATGGCGATGATGATGATGATGTGGAGGAGGAGGAGGAGGAGGATCAGGGGGAATATGATGGCACTGATGCTGATAATGATGTGGATGCCTTTGATGTGCATGCTCATACTGAGAATGGGGAGGAGGATAACAACCCTGGTGTTGAATACGACCCAGCTGTTTTTTCCAGTGATGAGGCGTATGCTAGAGCGCTTCAGGATGCCGAAGAAAGAGAAATGGCTGCTAGATTGTTCGCCTTAGCTGGGATTGATGATAGTGAGTGTTTATTACTATGAGATTCTTGTTAATACTTTCAAATTTACGTCAATGTTAAGAGTGTTTACTAAAGTTTTACTAATTTGCAGGAGGAATTGTTACCTTAGAGGATCATGGCGGTAACTCTCAGGTATGGATTCTTTTACATATGAGTTCTCAACCCATATGTGTGTGTGTGTGTGTGTGTGTGAATCTCTAGGTTCCTTGATGGAAAAAATTTTCGATCAGATAAATAGTTTGCTAACATAGGGTATGTTATTGATATCTCAATTCAGTGCCCTATATGTCGACTTCTTTGCTTAGATACCTCTTTGGCTGACTTTCTTATATTGGAATGGTGATTTAAAGTTGTCATCAGTACGTTATTGCATTTGAAAACTGATTTAAAATGGATGGTTTGTGTTTATCTGGACTTTGGTCTCCATATAAGTGTATTATGGTTAAGAATTTTTGCTTGTTGGTAACGTTTGCTATGGTGAGCAGGTTAACCTGTATTACTATTTGTCGTCCTACCTATATGAAGGGTTTGTTTTACTTGGTGCATATGCCTTATATCTATCAGAGGAATAAGTTAGTTGTTTGCCTCTTTGAATCTGGTCATCTTTTTTTTATTTTTCCTGTTTGTCTAATTTTATTTTTTCCTTCACTATTAAACAAGAAACATGAACTGATGTATGTGACATATATAATTTTACATGCTTGCACATGTGCTTGTAAATACTTAGAGGGTCAACTATTCTTACTTTGCTTTCTTTCCTACATGCCTGAAAGATTGAAAACTGGAATAGTATATCAGGTAGCATGTCTGGTTTTCACTTCCTTGATCACAAAGATTTTGAATTGGAAAATTTTGGATTTTTTGTATTGTTATGTGTGCTTGTGCGTTAAAACTTTATATATTGAACAAGACTTTTTACCGGAATGGCACTAAAGCTAAAACCTTAGCAAGTTATTTCCAATCTAATGCCTGGGATGCTACATTTGGGTTTTACTCCTCTTTCCTTCATTAAATCACAATGGCCATTAAGTTATCTGATTTCTATTAGCTTTTAAGTTTTTAGGTAAAATGCACATAATAATGTTAGCACTTGATTCCATCTTGGTGGTCATCTCATATGATCAACTAGAAAAAGTGTGAATCATCCATTTGGTTGTTACTTTTAAATTGTTATAAGCAGGGTTCCACACTTGACAATCCCCTCTCTTTTCTCTATCTCTGTGGTTATGTCTGTCCCTTCATATTCTTGGTTGATAATATGATGTCTGGTTCTGTTTTAGGGTTCTACATGTAATGGTTGTTCTTTTACATTTAGAATTGCTTTTATTGGGATTGATCTGGTGATATATTGGAATAAAGAATCTGTGTTGATTATTTACGACGGTCGACCTTTTTGTGTATTAACAGTGCTGAGAATATTTGTTGTGCATAGCTTGAAAGTGAGGATAATGTTGTGATTGGTTCACAATTTGTAGTTGTCATATGTTGTAGTCCTCAATAATTTTTTTTGAAACCCACTGTTGTATTATATATTTTTCTATGCCCATAGCCATTGTCAGATATCAAGTCCATTGGAGAATAGAAGCTAGTTCTGTTCTACAGTGCTCTTAATGAGATTTGACTATGAATTTTTATGAAATAGAAAATCCATGTACGATTACCTTGACATTTGGCATGCAGGATAGAACATGATTTCTCTCTCTCTCTCTCTCTCTCTCTCTCTCTCTCTCTCTCTCTCTCTCTCTCTTTTAAGCAGTGCTGGAACATATTATTTCACTTTTTTTCAAGTCTTAGTCTGTTGTTGACATGCGTTTGCAGGATACATGGGAGGAAGTTGATCCTGATGAGCTTTCATATGAGGTAAGCTGCCTTGTGGATTTTAGTTCTTTGACATTTTCCTTCGACATTCTTACTAAGCTTGATTCTATCATTTAGGAACTCCTTGCACTCAGTGAAGTAGTTGGAACTGAGAGCAGAGGGCTTTCAGCTGATTCACTTGCCTCCTTGCCTTCAGTAACATACAAGGCAGGAAGCAGTCAGAGTGGCAGCAATGATTCGTAAGTTGAATGCCATAGTTTTTTATGCCTGAACTTTTTTAAGTTGATGGTTGTGTTTGTATCCTTGTTTCCAGGTGTGTCATATGCCGTGTAGACTATGAGGATGGGGACTCCTTGACAGTGCTTTCTTGCAAGCATTCATATCATCGTGAGTGCATAAATAATTGGTTGAAAATAAACAAGGTATGCTTATTTACATTCTGACATTTTACAATGCAATGGGTACCAAATAATGTATTCCTGTGTTACTGCAGGTCTGTCCTGTTTGCAGTGCTGAGGTCTCTACCTCGGGGCAGAGCTAGTATTTTTGGACAATCCTCTTCCTCAAGCCTTAAGCCACCTGCTTGTTTTAATACGCAGAATGTACCATCTCTTTATGGGGGAAAATACTTTTATCAACAAATCTTCCTCTCTATCCATTCTGTGCTGTAACCCCTTTGGAATCTGTTTACTGTCTCTCTTATGGCCACGAGCCGTGCTTTTTAGACAAGTGACCATCTTACTCACCAATCTCTGTTTATTTTTCTCTTAATATACCAAATGCCTAGCCATTGAAGATCTTCAATTTTAATACAAAGAAACTGAAATTGCATCTGCATCTGCGTCTGTATATTTTCGGTGAAGGAATCATATATACATACATACATATGTATATATATATTTCACAACATGCATAGAGACCTCATAAGATTTGTCACATAGAAGTTTATGTGGATAATTTTTTTAAATGATTCATAGGATAGTTTTTAAAAAAGAAAAATAAATTTTTAATTATAAATTAGATAATTTTAAATTTATTCAAATATTCAAATTATTCAAATTATAATTAAAAATCAAATCAATTTAAAAGTGTATTTGTTAAAATTAAAAATATTAAATATGAATTTTATCTACTTAATAAATAATTTTAGTTATTTATCAAATAGCATTATTGAAGAAATTATTTAATTATCAAAATTTTTCAAATATGGTTAAAAATTACAAAGATTAACTTTATTTAAATCTTTCAATAATCTTGTTTTTCTCTTAATTTGAATAGATAAAAAATTATATCTTTGAAAATTTTATTAAGATATTGAAAGTTCTAACAATTTTTTAGGCAAAATATTAAAGTTTTAAATAACTTTTTTATTAAATGTTTAAATAAAAAGACCATCAAAGGGATTACATCCATCTCAACTCTAATTATCAAATTTATATTTTAAATATATGTAAAAAAATTTGATTTCATCTTTATTACTTATTATATCATTTTCAATTTAAAAATTAATTTAAAATTTATTGATTTAATCCCAATTGTCACTAAAGAATTGTTCTACAAATTTAAAATTATAAATGTAATGTGTTCTATCAATTTTTTTTTTCAATTTGTAATTTTTTTTCAAGATATATTTTTTACTATTGCAATTTATTTTTTTGTCTATAACTTTTTTAAATATATTTTTTTTTGTTATTTGTAATTTCTTTCTTATGAAATTTTTTTTTTAATTTATTTTTTATTTTTTCACATATCTATTAATATTTTTCATATTTTGTACAGCAATTTAATCAAGATTATAAAAGTGAAAGTATGTTAATATTTTTTTATTATTTAATTCATCATTTAAAATATATATTTTTATTTTTATTAGAATGACATAATTTATTTTTATTTAATATAATCTCACATGTGTAGAAATATTATTGTAAATAAAAAATCTAAAAATATATATAATTTTTTTATTATTTTTAAAAAGTTGATTTTTTAATGACAAAGTAGTATGTATGAATTTCATATATATTATAAATTTTAAAGATTTGTGTACCAATCACAATCTAATTATCACATAAAAAAGGAGCAGCAATGAAAATCTTTGGAACATAATGCTTGTTATTTCTAATGGAAACATGCAAGTATATTATAGTCCATTTTGGTCAAGGAATGAATCAATCAAATGCTGTTTCTTTCATTTTTGCGCCAATATGAAAGTGAGATTGCATTGGTCTTTCGCCTAAGGGGTACTTCAGCTGCTGGTCAAAGACTTGGAGTCTTGGACTTGATGCTTGGATCTGTTGGATTCTCCATTCGATAGTGGCTCATGAACTATTAGGAAAAAAAAAAACTAAAGGCAAAAAGTAATGACAATCAACAGGATTTGACCGATCTCAAGTTTTAAAAAAAAAAATGAAAAGAAAATCTTGTCCTAATCCGATTTTACCTTCATTTAAAAAAAAAATACATATTTTTACTAGATGAAGACCGATCAAAACTCATCTGATATGGATTTTTTTTCATTGTAAAAAAGATTACACCTTATTCTAACAAAATAAGAAAATTGTTTCGATTTTGTAAAATAAAGATTATTATTTTTCATAAGACCCAAGTGGGTCTTGTTTTTGTTTGGGCTTCATTCAAAACTGTCCAACAACATTAGCCCAAGAATGTAGGAAATCTGAATCTGAAGACAACTAAAATGCTTTTGAGTTTCAAGTTGGCGTTCCTGTAAATGTGAAATGTTCCAAGCTCTTATTACCGTCCTTAATAAATGCAAATCATTCTCTGAACTAAAGCAAATTCATGCTCTGCTAATAACTTTTGGCCTCTGTCATGATGACCCAATGTTATCAAAACTTCTCTTTTTCTCTGCTTTCTCCGATACAGGCAACATCGATTACGCAAACCGGGTTTTTTCCAGGCTACCCACCCCAACAGTCTTTAATTGGAACACGATTATCCGAGGTTACTCCAACAGTAAAAATCCAAACAAATCATTTTCAGTTTTTATTAAAATGTTGAGAGCCGGAGTCTTCCCTGATTATTTAACATACCCTTTTCTGGCCAAGGCATCTGCACGCCTTTTAAAGCCAGAACTTGGTGGTGCAATTCATGGCCACGCGTTAAAAAATGGGTTGGAGTTAGATAAGTTTATAAACAACTCTTTGATACATATGTATGCATCTTGTCGTGACATAGTTTACGCTCGTCGAGTGTTTGATGGAATGCCCATGAAGAATATTGTTTCGTGGAATGCTATGTTAGATGGTTATGCTAAGTGTGGGGATATGGCTTTGGCGCGTCAAGTTTTCGATTTGATGCCTCAAAGGGACGTTGTTTCGTGGAGCAGTTTGATTGATGGGTATGTTAAGAGTGGGGATTATAAGGAGGCGTTGGCAGTTTTCGAGGAAATGCGGGTCTTGGGTCCCAAGGCTAATGAGGTAACTATGGTGAGTGTGTTGTGCGCTTGTGCGCATCTGGGTGCTCTTGATCAAGGGAGGTTAATGCATTGTTATGTGATGGACAACGGGTTACCAATGACTTTGGTTTTACGTACTTCTCTTGTTGATATGTATGCTAAATGTGGGGCAATAGAGGAAGCTCTGGATGTCTTTCGTTGGGTTTCTAATGGTAGGAGTGATGTGTTGTTGTGGAATGCTATGATTGGAGGGTTTGCTACTTATGGATTGGTTAAAGAATCGCTTCAATTGTTTACTGAAATGCAAATAGTTGGGATTGTCCCGGATGAGATCACGTACTTGTGCTTGTTGAGTGCTTGTGCTCATGGTGGATTAGTGAAGGAAGCTTGGTACTTCTTTGAGTGTCTTGGTAAATATGGCTTGTCTCCTAAGAGTGAGCATTACGCTTGCATGGTGGATGTCATGGCTCGAGCAGGGCAGGTAGCAGAGGCATACCAATTTCTATGTGAAATGCCCATGGAGCCAACAGCATCATTGCTGGGTGCTCTGCTAAATGGGTGCTTAATACATGGAAAATCTGATCTTGCAGAAATAGTAGGAAGGAAGCTAATTGAGTTAGAACCAGATCATGGTGGTAGATATATTGCCTTGTCAAATGTTTATGCTACTGCCAAGCGATGGAATGAAGCAAGAACAATGAGAGAGGCCATGGAGAGAAGAGGAGTGAAGAAGTCTGCTGGATTTAGTTGTGTGGAGATATGAGGAGCTCTTTACAGTTTTATAGCTCACGATGAAACACACCCAAATTCGGAACAAATTTATAAAATGCTAAAATTTATTGTAAGCCAAATGAAACGTGATGTTAATAAGGATAATCAATAAAATATCTTTTTATGAAATGAAATGTAGTTGAGTGCATGTTATCTTTTCAATAAATTTCCCCAAAGAATGTTTATCTTGAGTTGAATGTGTTCTCTCTTTCACTCAGAAGGTCCACTGCGAATAGTATTTATTCAACTTTTAATAATTCATACTTCTGTCAGTACTCAATAGCGTAGCACATGAAAAAAGACCAAAAAAAAAAAAAAATCAGAAACACACCGAAAGGGGTATTAATCTTGAGTTGAATGTTTTAACTTCCGAAACATGAAAGCAAAGCACACTCCCTAAACCAAATATATCAGAAATATGTTTCTAATAGATTTGTAAACATCAGACTTCATCCCAACAATGCTGACTCTTTCCAAGTATACATCCTCTTTTCATCCAGGAAACTCTTCTCAGAAAACCTGCTCAGTTCTCATTCTGCAGAATTGTAATCAAAAGACTGTCAAAAAGATGTCTTGATAATGGATACAAGTTGCAAACAACTGAAAAGAGACATGGATTGGATGACTGATAAAGCATTTGGATAACTGATTGTCACTTGATACATTTTCTTTACTACTCCTAATAAGGAAGTTAGGATCCATTCAGATGCATTCTCTTTCAAACATTTTGTTTAGGGAAATAATGTAGTTACAGTTTACTGAGCAATTGCCTGTTTGTCTACCACTTTAAACTAGTCCACACTGTTTTTAAGGTTTCAACAGGCCAACTGATTTTGTTGTAATAAACTCTAAACTTGTAAATTCAGAACACTATGAAAAAACCAGGATTGAGACTACTAGATGCTTGATGTAACAAACATGATGACAAAATGGTGATGAATATACCATATCTGCAATGCTAGACATTTGAATCTTGAAGGTTGGGCTGAGCAAGCTGGAGCTGATAGGAGTGGAACTGTTGAGGAATGGTTGCAAGCTGAAGCACACTACTAGGTTCTCCATAGAAGGGGAATTGATCCAGAACTTGCTGATGCTCCACTGGCTTAGCTTCTAATCCTCCCTGTTGATACTCTATTGCTGCTCGGTGTTCCTGAATCTGAATGGTCACCAGGAAACCAATCCATATAGCAATGTTTTATCTCCCAAAGCTCCTGTTCAATAATTCTTTCCCTAATATAAGTTGACTTGAATTATTTACTTACCCAGCGGTACATGTTGCTGTTTTCTTCCTCTAGTATTCGCTCCTACACATCCAAAGTATATTGAATTAGCATCTGATTGTATGTGAGTGCATACGGCATATGCTTGTGCGTGTGAGGAAAATTTTAGAAAGTGTTATTGCGTCACCTTTCTACGTAGATTATCGAGCTGTTGCTGCAAGAGCTCATTCTGCCAGTATTCCAAGCCAAACGAATGAAAAACAGCAATGGCAAATAATGTAGTTAAAGAAGAAAAAAAACCAAGGAGTCGGTTCTTAAGAAATCTTAATAAGTTGAAAGAAAAGAGAAGTGCTGCTTCTAAACTTTGTTCAACTTTGAACACAAATTGATTATGGATCGGACATTCCTTTAGTTAATAAGTTAATATCATTGCGAAAGGTTGATTTTGGATGTGTAGGAGGCGAGAAGAGTGGGAAATTAAGATTGATTAGTAGATAATGGAAGATGATGAACAGTACCTTTCGGTCCCGGACCTTGTTGACAGAGCGTTCAAGTTCTTGTTCAAGTTGATCAAGCTCTTCTAAAGGTATAGAGCTCATGTCCTCACCAGTGTAGCGTCTCATGCTTAGTTGAAGACGACGGGTTTCTTTCCTCAAGACTGCCAATTCATTGTACAAATGCTCCTATATATATGTTGTAGAAAATGGTAAGACAAGAAAATTTTCCAAATACCTTCTTCTATGAAACAAATTAAATTCTTTTTTATAATGGCCTAAACAATAATAGTAATGAATCTTACCCGGTTGTCATGCTCAGGAATGCGAGTCCCAGTGACCTTCTGATACCTTTCTATGATTTGCTCCATCCTGTGACAATATATATATATATATATATATATATATATATGTAGCAAAGGTAGGAATTAGAATCTTTAAATTAAAAAAAAAAAAAAACTTATTAAATCTTTATGTGACATTGCAATTTTTAGACATTAATAAATTAGCATACAAATTAACTTTTGCACATTCCATATGCACCACTGAACTGAATTTCTGCCTCTCTATATGAAGAGTCTTGTATATCAATTTGAAGCATGATAACTGCCCTATATATCTAAAACCTCTTTCTTGCCTTGTTAGACTTGGATGGCCTTAGGTATTTTTTTATTTAATATCATTAAGATTTGAATTTTGATCAATAAAATTAAGAGTTCAATATTTTCCTAATAAACTGATTTGTGGCATTGTTATCTTTTTAATTATAATTTGTTTCCTGGATTTGCTTGTAAAAAGGCTCTACCTCATGGAATATTTGGCATCCAATATTGTTGATCCTGCATGTCTAGATGCATAATCATTTAGCATCTAAGGCAGAACTTTTAGAAACTTTGATCAGATGCTTTTTAATTCTAAATAAAATGGTTTTAGAAAATGTTCATGAGAAAAAGTTCATTCACATCTTTTTAGAGAAGGATATGAATGAAACAAAAAAATTAAGTCGGCCAAGATTAAAAAATGTTTTAGGCAGCATTTAAATTCTATAGTACTATATATATCATATAGCCAGAGTTATTTTTATTAATTGAGGATATATAAATCTCAGATTATTTCTTTTTCTAAAATTAAAAAAAAAAATGGTTTTCGAAAAAATATTAATAAAAGGAGAGAAAAATGAATTTGAATGATATTTTGAGCAGGAAATTGAAACCCGCATGATTATAACAAAGATTTAAGACTGTAATAAGTCAATTATGGACTGTAGGTGATTATCATGTAGAGATCAGCAGATCATGAAACTGAAACTTAACCATCAGAAAAGTTGACTTAGGCCTGAAGAGAAGCCTTGAAAGAAACCCTAGCTAGTTTTTTTCAGAACCATGGCAGATGAAGAAGCACACCAGAACCACCCAATCTTGCTCAAATCAAATTCTCATGCATGTTTTGGCCAAGGTAGAGAGATTCAGGTCTCATGCCAAGTCATCGGATCATGGGAAAAAAAAGGTTAGCTTTGTTCTAAGCAATATGGATATATTGATCGTGCAAACGTATCCAACAGATGAAATGAAATGAAAAAAAAGCAAGTTGATGAATAAAAAAAGGGTAGAGAGAGACCTATAGGGCTCACTGCAGTACTGGCACATCTTGCCAGTGCTAGAGAAGATGATGAGCCCGATCTGAGCATCACAAAGCACAGAAAGCTCGTGGGTCTTCTTCAAAAGCCCAGCTCGCCGCTTTGAAAAGGTGACCTGTCGAGTTGTCTGGTTCTCAATCCTCTTGATCGGTATCTTTCCACGTCCCATTATTACCCCAACACCTTAATCTCTTGTCTATATATCTCTAGTTGGGGAAAGACACTCTTTTATCACTTCTAAAAACCACAAAAAAGGTGCACAAGCATTTAGGTCACAAATTATAATAATGGAAACTAAAAGCTTCTGCAACCTAAAATAAGAACTTTGTTTATCGTTTGTAGTTCATAAAAACAGGAAGGGAAGAGAGAAGGAAAAAAAAAAAAAAGGAAAGAGAAAGTTCGATGACTATGAGTTTACCTATTCCCTGCTCGCAAAATTGCTGCTCTTTTGGTGAAGCGTGTAGGAACAAGGAATTTATTCTATAAGCATGCTGCTTTGCGTTTTCTAAAAACCCCCCATCTCATTTGGCAAAACTACAAAATTGCACCTTCCTCATCCTCATCTCCCACTCACAACAAAGATAGAAAGAGATCAAAGTCTAACTGCTAAGGTGTAAAAAAATTAATTATAAATTAATTTTGTTATATCTATATTTTGTTCATCAAATTAATTAATTAATTTTAAAATTTTATTCATAATCATTTTATTAAATAAATGAATAAAAATTGAATTTATTTATGAACTATTACTTGAACATTTTGAATATAAACGAATTTATTATGTATATAATATATTCATTTAATTAATAAATTATAAAATATTACTAGTGATCATTTATTAAGTTTAATAAATTAATTAAAAATTAGACATATTCACAGACCATTGGCAGACCGTCTTTGTAACCTGTTCTCCCCAAAAGTTTTTAAAATCCTTTAATATATATTATATCATCATATAATTAGTTCATTTATATTATTGGCTAAAATAATTAAATTAATTCTCATTTTATAATTATTATTTGTTAATTTTTAATTTAATTTTATGCTTTTAATTTAAGATGAACTAAAATTACATTATTATTTATCTATTTATCGTATTCAAATTTAATATTCACAAATTTTTAAAAGTAATAGATTTATCATAAATTTAAAATCAAACACATTCAAATTTAAAAAAAAAAAAATCTAACCTCTTAGCTTTAAACCGAATACCAAAAGTGTTTTTTTTTTTAGCTAACTACACTTATTTCCTCGTATCATTGTTACTGTTTTATTTTTTTATTTGATATAACTTCAAATGAACTATGTTAATTACTCGAATTTTTCATTTTTCTTGAAGTATTTATATATGAATATATATATATATATGTGTATGTGTATGTGTGTGTTTGATAAATATGAGTATGAAATTCAAACAATCCAAATATATGTAAAAATCTTAAATAAATGAGTACATCCCTATTGAATATATTCTCATATTTAATATTTATTCTTAAATTCGATTAACATAACAAATAAAAAATATATATTATATAATTTTAATTGATCATTTCAAAATTAGATGTCAAGATTCAGCATTGTGATGGACTATTTACACTGCTAATCTTATTTCACTCAGATTTTAATTTCCTCGTAATTCTTTTTTGTGTAAGACAAATCCCTTGCTTGCAGCACTCAAATTCTTCTGTGTTCCAGGCGAGGGAGGGGTTCATTAGTCTCAATGGATCACCACACCAATTTAACAATGATTTCATGAGCTAGGAGCAGTGGCATTATCAGTAATTTAATTGCAATAAGTATTCCTGTATTGTCCTATGCGGAAACACAGACAAAAGGGTGTTGTGACTCTTAACCACTCTTCTGATCTCATCTGCCAAGCAACCTGAAATTAATCAAATTTAGAAAGTTTTTTACAATGGGTAGAAAACTATGGCAATCAGAAATGGGAATTAAAGAGGGGGTGGGGGGTCCGCCAAAATCGTAAAGGCCCCTAATGGGAAACGACAAACTGTAACAATCCCATGAGAAAGACTTGGTATGCATAGTTCATGGTATGGTCATTGAGCATCACAGCAACTTGAAGAAAATTAGAGATAAAGTGGAAGTGAATTCTTTTGCGCTTAAACCTTCAGATGAAAGGGTAATTAAATCCCCTTTTTTCTCGCATCACCTAAATCTCCTTTTTTTTTTTTTGGTGTAAATGGATCCTTTGAAAGCACTAATCAAACCCCCTTTTTTGTCTGGTCTATCCTTTCTTGACTGCAAAAAATGGTAATGCGGCAAGTATTCACCACACGCAATCTGATCATCAGGATCAAAAGATTCAAAAGTCATTGTGTTGAAACACCAAACTTTGATGAAATGAACAAGGAAAAAAATCATCATTTTTGCTTTCTCATTACATTGAAGATGTCTTAGAGTAATGTAGAATAAGGCCTTTTCTCATTTTAATTCTACAAAATGTTGATCTAGCACGGACTAGATATATAGAAGCTAAGAAAGCAGTTTCAGTTGAACCCAGTTTTATTGATAGCCACAGTCATCTAATAAATTTTGGACTTCAAATATCAACACCTATAACCTCTTTTCCTATTCTCAAAGAGCGGCTTCCTTCCTTTAAAAAAAATGTTTCAATTCAACTATATATTATCATCAGCATTAAAAAAAAAAAAAAAAGTTCTTTAACAGCCTTTACAAATTCCATCAGTACTTCCAGTGCTTTTTAATATCAAATCCTGAGAATGCATAGACATGTATTACCATATTGATACAAGAAGAAGTGATATTCCAAAGAGCAATATGTAGTAAATGCTGTTTCATTGTATATCTGCAGTTAACTCCATCCATCATTTTATCAAGTAGAGCAGTGATATTAATTTCTTATAGTTAGAAAATTGGAACTGCTTGGTTTTCAATTATCTTTTTCGGATTCTTGTTGAACCGATGAGGGTTTTTGTTGTTTAATCAGCATTTGTCTTAGTCTATTTTTAGTAACAAGCCCTAGACAGGCAATACATACAAGGTTTTCTAAATGAGGATGCTAAGGCTAGCCATTGGTCCCCCCATAGTTTGTCTGCCATTTCATTGCAAGTCAGCATCATAATATCCCACTTAGCTCACGATAAACTGCAGTTACCAGCCATATTCAGTGAAACAATCTCTCTCTCTCTCTCATCTTTTAGAATAGGTTGAAATCATAGTCTCCTCAGCAAGTTGAATACTACAATTATTTAATTATTTTTAGCACTATTGAAAGTGGGGTCTTTCTTTTTTATATGTAAATTTGAAATAAAATGTGGGAGACCATTTCAGTGAAGGTCACCCGTTGTAGAAACTGAAGAAAAAACGAAATGAGAACATGGGGCTTACCAAAAATGGGACGCCTCGCAGAAGAGGCTTTAGGTCCCTTCAGCCCTCATTTAAAGCTCAGATTCACATGGCCCTTGCCAGGCATCTAAATTTTGCATGATGTTTCATCATGATTAGTATTAAATAAAGCAAAATGGTAGCCCAGAGAGATGGCATCATGCACAAACACTGGTTAAAATTTATCCTTTGGGCCTAACTATGTGAGACTAATTACCATCTCTCCTTGGATTAGTTTGACCAAATTTACTTCTTTTAACATTAATATGTATGTATATGCACCCAAAAAAGCATTTTGATAATCTATATATATTTTTCATAATACTGTCATTCAAAAAAAAATTTTTTACATGCATGCTACGCTAATTCTTCACTCATATTACCGTCAATGAAGGTCTAGGAATTTCCTGAGAATTGCAGGTCAAGAAAAAATGTCCATAAGCTTTTATTTTTGGAAAAAATGACACTTTGTTCAATTTCATATGCCATAACTCCCAAAAACAAAACAACTATCAATATGAGAAGCAAGTTAGTTGCCTTCGCTAAAATTCACATTGGTGAAGTAAAACCATTACTCCCTTCAATCTTTCATTGCCATTTTAAAAATGAAACACAATATAACTACGTGGTGGAAACATTACAATATCTACAAAAATCAGGTTGTGCTTTGCCTGAATCGTTTATCAATAGCACTTGAAACAAAAATACACAACCTACACATATCACCAGGCTCCGGCTGACAGAATAAAAGGCAAGCAGGATTTAGGGGTATATAATTACAGAAACAGACTACAGTTGCTATGTTCTACACCTTACCAGATGCTACAGATAAACCTTCAGCTAATATACAGAAACAAAACTCCAAAAAGTTTGCCCGATTTGGAAGGGTAACCTTCAGCTAAGATGCAAGCACTGTTGCAACTCATTTAACTTTATTAGCAAGCTGAATCCTGAATCAAGCAATTTAACAACTATAAGAGTTAATTTACTAGATAACCAGCATGCAAAACTTAAAAGGCATATAGAGCGGTATCATAAACCAATTTTATCAGTTTCATGTTCATGCAAAAAATAATCAGATGTAAGGTGACTACCATAAAGAAAACAGAGATATCCACATGGATCCTTATATGATTAGATTCACTAAACTGATAGATGCAGAAACAAGGGTGTATAGAAAATATGGTTGAAGGGTTTCCAGCAGATATATACTCAAAGCTAGAAAATTTAATCAAACCAGTTTTCCCAACATAAGATGCAGTTAAATACAAGATCATCAAACAGGTATTTAAAGGTACCATCACATGATACAATTGCAAGATTGCTTTAGTTCTTTTTTCACATTAAAAATGCATTAAAGGACCAACATTTCACATTTACTTCCCTAACTCTATAGCAAAGCAGAACCATAAAGAAGCAAATTCAGGATCATATCTTATCATATTTCAAGGAAAGAAAGAAGTTACTGGAGTTATATAAGAAAGTTTTAAAGCAAAATAATAACAATAATAATAATAATAATAACATAGTATTAATATTCAGAATCAAACAACAGTCGCAAGCATCTGAAGTGCCTCACATTGCATTTTCATCCAAGTTATTCACAGCTTCACACACTGCATGTACAATCATTTTCTTCACCTGTTACAAATGGCAGTTATAAAGAATCAACATTCAAAAGATCAATAAACTAAAGTGTTTGTAAATACCTCAAGAAAAAAAGAAAAGCTCAAAGTATGAAACTTTTGGACGACATATACTAAACCCCTAACTACTTGTTTAACAGTGCATCAACCTCAATCAAACTCAAATAACCACATTGGATAAAATGAAATGAACAAAGGCCAATCTAAGCAACAACTATAAAAAAATATTGCAAATGGGTAAAAAAATCGGATAGAAGCCAATTCATGGACTATAATTCACATGGCAAGGAGAGCCAAAACAGATATGGACTTATTAAAGTGCCAAAGAAGGAGGAAGTAGAGTCAAACGTACAAAAAATGTTTTATCACCATGATTAGCTGAAAAAGCAAATGCAATAGAGATCAGGAAATGTCACAATGATCAGGTGTAGGTAATGGAGTCTTGCAATTCTGTGTATGTGGTGCTGCAGTGATTAGGTTCTGCCAGTATCCATTGATCATTGGAACAGGCAACTAATGTTTGCATGGGTTTAAGTAACAATGATCCATCGTAATGTTAATTATGGATATATGCAAAACTGGAGGATCTATATCAACTAGATAACTGAAAGTCTCCAAAGTGCAAGATACCAGTAAAGCTATCCACTGGCCCTCTCACTATAGGGGCTAAAAGAAATGCAGAGAAATCATAGCATCAACATTATAATGCTCAAGAACTATGCACATACCTCCAATTTATCCTCTTTTGCCCTATGATCATGATGAAGTACACGAAATTCTTCAGCCAAGCGAACACACTCACCAACATTTTCAGGTGAAACAAAATCAAGAGCAACCTTTATGCAAGACTGTCATACATAAAGACATAGGTAAGAGTGTCACACAGATAAGCCTTTGCATATTGAATCATCAGCACAAGTAATCAACTCTATGCATAGTTGCTAAAGGAAGGAAGCTTACAGCATTATTTGTTTTTACTGGACATAGCCATTATGACTGGAAAGCAAAGTTCTAAAATCTCTTGGTGAGCAATTAAGGTTTTCAGGTTTCAAAACAGAATGTATGACCAAACACACAAGAATCCATCAAGGATATTAGACAAGACACCAAGAAAACAAAAACACTTCAGAGTTTCGCAAATGTCGCAATATTGCTTCCCTACTGATATGTCAAACCACTCACAAGCATCTCAAATCTAGATACAATTCAAATTAATTAGAGAGCATGATTCATAAATCTTTTTCTAATCGCTATGTTCACTATGTTAATGATTACAAGTATTTGCACAACGGATTGCTACTTGAGACATTTGCTCAAATTTGGATACAACATTACATAAGTTACCACTTAGGTAACAAGATAGTTTAAATTTGCAAAATTTAGGCAATTTTAAGATGATAATTTGAATTAGAACCTATTTCCCTCTTAAACTGAAAAAGCATATACTAGATGAGAGGCATGCCAATAAAAACATTAAAGACACAATTAAAGTTGGCAATCCTTTTTCCTTAAATGTCCCAATGAAATTTACATGCCAGATGCTGACATCTTTACAATATATATTTCACAATATTCAAAAGATTTGGTACACAATTAAAATATGACATTAATGTCTTTCAAAAACAAATATGACAGTAATGTTGAAAACACTAGAGATTCATAACCTTTTTCAAACAAAAGCATAACAAAAAATTGCAACAAGTGATTTGTGTTACCTTAATGTTCCTGACTTGATGAGGACAACCTGCAGGTATAAAAACAGCCTCCCCAAGTTTCTGAACAAAAGTCCATGGCTCAATTCCTGCAAGACAGCATTTCATTTAACCATAATCAAAGACTGGCTTTTTGTATGAGATGTCCAATAATATTTACTTTACATTTTAACATACCATATTCCTTCTTAAGCTTTGCTTTATGATCCATAGTCAGAAAAAAGGACTGATCATGTATAGGGTGAAAAACCTATATCATCAAGAAACAATAATAGTACAGTATAAATGACTCATCAAAGACATGAAGGTAAGAATCAATTGCCTAAAACAATTAATGTATTAAAATCTATAGCATATAAATATGCTAATAACAAATAGCCTAATTCAAAAAACCTCTCTGCGAATTCCTGTCAGATTATATTCTTTACCCAGCTCAATTGGACAGTACATATGATGTGGAAGCAGTCACCAATCTGTCTAAGTATTAAGTGTTGTTACTTTAGATTCTACTGCTTTTCTTGTACATTTGTGCGCACACGCACACTAAATAACAATCCCATTTCTTTCATTGTGCCTAAGGAACCATTATAGGCACATCTTAAATAGCAATTGATATCCATTTTTTGCTACAGCTCTGAGATTAGTTCATTTTTAAAAATAATGAAAAGGGAAACAAGGGTTCATAATCATTTATGAAGATCCAATCAACAGAAAGTATTGCAGCTCCATTACTAAGAATATTATAATTCAATTAAAAAAAAAAGGAAACATAAAGTGTCAGGCCCAATACATAATTTAGAAAAGTTACCTGTGACACTGGGCAACAATGTATATATCTAAACTCCCTAAAATGCTTTTTAAGGTAATCCTGCAGCTTTGGAACATCTTGCCTCCGGAAAATGTCCCAGATAGCACCTCCCTCAACAGCCTCCAGCTCTTCAATCTTATCCCCAGAAGTTTCAAAAGATCTGCCATTCTCCCTGCATTCTTGATCCACTTTTGCCTTCCCACTCTCTTCCATTTCAAATTCCCTCACTAAGTTATTGCTATTCAGGCTAGAATAACCATCTTGACCTTGTTCAACAATAACTTCACCTTCTTGATAACCACATCTATCACTAGACCGCTTATTACAGGTAGAGTTGTCAAAAGACCCATCACCAGGCTTTTTCCTGTCAACCTTTGAACTTATTCCAAAAAGTTCCTGCCGGTCTTGCACATGGTGCTTATGTTTTAACACAGAAATGCTAGCAAGCTGTTCAGGTGTAAGCTGCACCTCAGCTGTGTGTGTTAAAACATTCACCTAGACAGAAATTTAAAAACAAATAAACATACTTTAGGAACTATCTAATGACAAAAACTACAAAAGTTTTAGTTTGATATTTCAAAGCACAGGGGAAAAGGCAAACAGAGCCACAGCCACAACTGACTTCTATCTGCTTGCATGGCAACTTAAGCTCATTTTTCCACATCTCATGAACAGATGTTTAAAGAGAACCTGACGTCCTGAATTAATGAAAAAACAATAACTTAAAGCATACAATATTTGAACCCAAATACTTTTTTTTTTTAATTATTAGGGGAAGTGGGGATTTGAACTTGAGAGATCCATTGTCAAGACTCGAGATGTGGACCAACTAGGATGTGCCACTGCCCAACCAACAACCATAGATATATCGGTATGTTCAGACATACCAGTTGAGTATGTTAGCCAAAAAAATAGTTTAGGAGTCCATACCCATACAAATTAATTAATCTGATCCCTGAGTTATAACTTATAACATCTAAAAGTCTACCTACTAGCTTTTGCAGTCAATTTTGTCAATGCAGTGCCCTTACAACCCATACACCCACTTCCCAAGGAAAAGACCACCACCCAAAATATGAAAAAGGAAAAAGCAAAAATAAGGAGTTAATGTAAACATAAAATTTGAATAAAAACAAAATCATTGTTAGAAGAAGTTATGCTGGCTCTAATTATGTCTTTGAAAGGCATAGAAAGAACAGTAATTGTTTAAGAATCAAGCATCAAAGATGAATAAGTAAAGACAAGATCCAATCAACTGTAAAACTGAAAGAATAAGCTATCATTCAAAGCTGCAAGTTTTCCTTTTTGAAAACCTGTTGAGATTATACCTCGAACCAACAAAATAAACCAATGTGATAATGGCCTTTGATCCAAATGATGTCAAAGTTACTGGTTACTAGAACCGAAAGACACCTATGTACTATAAGATAGCATTAGAAAAGCAGTTATATGATCTATTTTATCCGTTCAACATTATGATAATGACCATAAACACCTATGTACCAATTTAAATGTCATTGGCACATGATTATCAGATATATCAATAACTCATTAAAAAAAAAAGTAGGCACAGAAAGAAAGTTCTTTCTAGCTACCCAACCTAATAAACATTTTTTATTCCACCTGAATAAATAATCAACTATCTATTAGCACTAAAGTTGTTATTAAAAAATAAAGGAAAAACTGTGAGCATATACCGCATCAGACATATCACAATGAAGCCTGGTTACAGAGTCTCCACGCCCAAGCTCTTGAGCAACTCCATATGCAATATATGACTTTGGCCCCATATCTGGCTTTAGAGAATTCTTTGGCAATTTGGTAGCAATATTAAGAAGCCCACTTTGAGGATGGGTATATTCTTTAAAAGGCAAACAACAAAGAAACTCGGCATGATGACGTGGAAGGAGCTTCTCAAATTCATTAGATGGAGGCCAATCTTTCAGCTTCAGTATCAGAGGCCATGATTCTTCATCAAAACGACCATCTGTATACCCTTTAAAGAATTGGTGTATATTGACCACAACCTACAATTCATCAACAGAGCTGATTTTAGGACCAAGATAATCCGGCCAAAAAGCAATTGTGAAAGGACAAGCATATTTATTTATACAAGCCAAAATTCTTGGAAGATGAGATAGTAAAATGGCAATGATATTATAAAAGCAACAAAGTATAAATATGGACACATTATCCCATTCTCTTTGCTTCAAGTTAAAAAGACATTGAGATGTGAACATGTCTGCACTCTACAGGATACTAAATTACAAACAATTGGAAGTCATAAAGAAAATAATTATTTTTCAAACATGACAGCTGTAGTCAAAACGTGTTGTAATAAGAAAGTCCTTTGCAGTAAGATCAACGATTAATTTGATTTCTGCAGTAATCAGTTTGATTAACACATATCGGTACAGTAAAAAGTGCATAATCAAGTTTAGCATCATATGCTAATACTAAGAACTAGTACAGTCAATAACAAAACTGACCTCAGAGCAATCTAAGCAATGAAGTGCCTTAACTTCCAACTGTTGTTCATGTTTGGTATTAGTAATCTGACGAAAAGCACGCCACATAACCATTGGCTCCCAGCTCAAACCAGATGTATTCTCAAGTACATCGCTGACAATAACAGGCTCACCATTAGCCCAGTGCCTTTGGAAATGTTTGAAATCTCCACTCTGAATATCTTTAGCTTTTGGACAATATAAATAGTTGTCAGTGGTATCTCCTCGAGAAGCTGCTTTCCTTAACTTATTACTACCAATGTCAACTTCTCCAATTGAATTGTAACAAGTGCACTGTTGGTTAGAAAATTCAAAAACATGCTCAAGATTGAGATCTTTGGATATTTTCTCAGCCTTTTCTGTTAACTCAACAAGAGCATGTTTTGTAAAAATACCCCTTACCTCCAAAAGGCCATTACCACACCCACCCAAATCCTTTGGGGGGCAAGGAATGCTACCATTTTCATTTACCTTCCACCCAGAAGTTGCAGCATTATTTTCTTTAGAGTTAGTTTCCCCAGGGGTATCCTCCAAAGTATTCCCCATTTCTGAAGACAAAGAGCACTGAATTTTTCCATGCAAGTAATCAAAACCCCTATCAGCATATTCTATAATCACGTCCTTTTGTCCACCCTTCAAATGTCCAGCACGTAATTCACAGCAACACGTAAGGCACAGATCATAGTTGCAATTAGGACAGCTTCTATGAAAGTCCACAATTGAAGTTCTGCAGTTGTTACTGCAAAAACATGTATTGGCATAAGGAACTTGATTAAAATGAGTTCCAACAACGAACAAAATATCCCCATTTAATTTCACCATCACAACAATAACAATAAGAACCTACCAATATACACGCACATCATTAGGACAAACTGCCTGCGTAAACTGTATTTGTTCAGGGAGCACCCCTAACTCATCCAAAAACCAAGTGTTAAAAATAAATTATTAGAAAAAAAAATTCATTAAATAGCAACATTCTAACATGCCACATACATATTAAGATAACAAGAAATTTATAGTCCTGATCACTGGTTCAGTTTCCTGCTATTGATAGGGCTCAAGAAATAACATTTTGGTGAAATGATGGTAGGGTAAATAATTCTTAATAAACAAACCAGTACACTGCCACCAAATTAAGGCGAAAATTAATATTGTAATGAAAAAGCTTTCACATGATGCCCTAATTTACTAAAGACAGAAGAGTAGGTTTAATAGGTCCTGCTGCCATGAAGATGCCTCAGTTGCAGATCCCTTAAAATCTAGTACAGTCAAATGAACTTCTCATACCAAAAGGAAGCCAAATCAAAAAAATCTGTCATCCTAACAACAAATTATGCCAGCATGGTATCTGGAATTTTCATTTTCAAGCTTTTTTCCTATAAAGAAAAGGATAGTAAGCTCCAAACAAAACAAAGAGCCATATTTCGTATCTACATCAACAAGAGAAAGGGAATTTCAACATTATTTTTAAGATCCTTCTCTTAATGGAATTTAACGATTATTTTTAAAATGAATTTCAACATTAAATTATTAGACCGTAAGCATGACCCCACATTAGACCCCAGTTAGCTTGCACAGAGAATGTCACTAAGTTTGCAACAAAACATGTTCGCATGGAGGTATACATACCTTGAATTTTTGCCTCAATGGCCACCTCATTCATTTGTTCTTGACTAAATTGTTTAATGTATGGAAGAAGTGTCTGAAGCAAGTATCTAGAGTGCTGAATTTTTTCATCATCACTGAACTCCAAATTTAGTGTCTTTCCCAATTTCTACAACTCATCAAGTATACAACATCATAAATCAAGTATAATATTATACATGCATCAAATGGAGCAGTAAGGCCATGAATTTAAGAGCTAACTTTAACAAGGCCAGTCATGCGCAAGCATGACTTGCAATTGCAATTATCTCGACAAAATGGGCAGGCATCAGCAATTGCATCCTCTGACATCTTGGGATACCTAGTCCCAGAAAAACAAATACATAATCATTAGAAGAAAAACAAAATATTCACTTATGATTAAGATAACAACAATCAGAGAGAAAAAGCAGCAAAGTTCATGGGTAATTAGTAAATGCATGCAATACAAAACAGAAGCAATGCACATACATTTTGCCAGAAACCAACCTTGGTTAAAGAAATTCAGAACATCTAGTAGTTTCTAAGGAAAGAGTAGACAGAGTTAATGCTCCAATAAGAGTACCAATTTGTTAAGCAGGGGATGCAATATCGTTTCCGCTTGCAAAGCTTGCATCTCACAACCCTGCCTTTATCATTCCTCTGGCACTGATGGCACATCAGTGATTCTTCTGCAATCCACTGTTGAAGGCAAAAAAGAAACACATCAACACTTCAATCAATCATGTAACCCAAATTAAAAAGACATTGTAAAAATAACGCAACAATTAAAAAGCATAATTTTTACCTTAGCATCCTTATTTTTCTTTGAATATGGCAAGGGCTCTTCTTCTTTCTTGGTAACTCTTGAGGACCTAAACGAATATTTTGACTTAGCGTTGGTTCCCAAAGACTCCTCTTGTTTTTCCGAACTTTTCCCATTTCCTACAACTTCTTTATCCATCTTCTTTGCCCCTTTTCGACCCCTCTTCTTTCCATTATCTACACCTAAATTACCGCCTTGCTTTTCTTTACCTTCCTCCTTTACATCTTTCCTTTCAGTGCCTTCACTTTCGGAAACTTGTTTTCTTGGCCTACCCCTTCTTCCTCGCTTCTTTGCAGGTATCCCAATATCTCCATTCTCAATATAATCATCTTCTTGACCTTCAGATTTAACAACTTTCCTCTTCTGCCTACCCTTTCGCCTACGCTTCTTTGACACGTACCCTTCATCTTCATATTCTACAACATCAGCATAATTAACCTTCTTAGAAACTGCTCTCAGTCTGCTCTTCAAAACGCCCCCCCTATTTCCTTGGCCATTACCAGCAGCACCCAAATCAACTTCCTCTGTCATACTAGCTCCATCTTCTACATTTGCTATCCCCGGATTCCCAACAAAAGTCCCATTTTCCTCCTCCAATTTCTCTCCACCATCTTCCTCTTTCTCAACCGCAAAATCTGAACTTTTTCCCTCGACATTTCCCTCTTCCACAATCTCCTTTTTGACCCTTTTCGAAGAATTTGTCTCTTGCTTCTTTCTACCTCTTTTATTAGGCTTCTTTAAAGCAACCCCTTCCAAATCCCCACTTTTCTTCTCCTTCCCTTCAATTCCTTCCTCTTTTCCTTCCACTCCCCGTGCTTTCTCTCCAACCATATAACCATTGTCCTCCTCTTGTCCCTCCCCGTTTCTCCCTTCAAATTGATCCTCCAAAGAACCGCAATTTTCTCTACTTCCCATAACTTCACCGTCGCTTTGTGACACTCCTTGGTAGATTCCAGGCGCTGTCTCCGGCTTCAGCCACTTCCGTGGATTAGTCTTTAAAATTATAAAACAAGATTAAGCCTAGGATTTTTTCTTTGTTTTTGTTTGACTAGGAGTTTAAAAACGAGTTTCAGTACAAGTAGAAGATTATTTTACTAATAAAAGGAGAATGGCGCCATCGGGCAATAATAAAAGGTTCAAAATATGGAATGATGGTATTCCGGTTTGATATTGAAACTGTGGGTTAAAACTTAAAAACATGAAAAATCAAAATTTGGGAGGGAAATAAAACTTGTATGATGTGAAATGAAGTGATGCTAGTAAGTTAGGATGTTGTCTGGTCTTCGCGCAGTGTTCGAAAAATGGGAAACCAATCAATAAGCTGGAAATTTGGAAGTGAGTTTTGGACTTAAAAGTTGGGTTTGGGCGAATATTTCTGGTTTTACGGTAGCAACTGTTGGAGTTGGGGGTCCAGACAAGACAGACCTTGAAAAAGGTTGGGGTGGACTTGGACTTGGAAGTGAATGTCCGTCTGTAAAAACATCTATGGAACAAGAGTCGGAGAATCAGGATGCTTGTCCAAATGTCCCGCCCAAGTTGTTTCCTACTTATTATGGATCCCAATCCTTTTTTTTCTTGTTTCTTTTTTTGGGAGACTTGAGGAGTAAGTATTTTCCCCTAAAACATGTTGGACGTTAGGCTTACATCTCTGCGTTAATTCATCCTTTAGCTTTATATCCCATAGGTGATAGACCCAACTATACCCATAACTCCTAAAAGTAGTATCTGATTTAGATGAGACAGCTTAATGGCATTAAGAAACCTTTTTCAATCATCAAAATTGCCTTAAGTCTCATAATTTAACTCTTATCTTGTAACATTTAATATTTATTGAGAAAACAACACATAAGTAATATCTACACATAAAATAATAAGCTCAAATAAATAATAAAAACACATAAATATATTTTATTTCGATCTAATTCAAAATAACCTCCTACTTCAAATCCTATTCTTTTGATATAATTACCAAAACCAAAACTTAGCTATTCTCTTGATATCTATTTGGAATTACTAAAATAAAACCAAAACAATTTATTTATAGAGATAAAATTTCTTATACATTTACTAAACTTTCAGTATATGATATAAAATAAACTCAAACTTTTATAATTTCACTTAACTTTCGATATGGGATTATGAGATTCAAAGTAAATTCTAACAAATCCTTTTAAATCTTCAAATACTTTAACAATATCTACAAAGTTGATACGCTTGCTTTTTTTCTTTTCTTTAGTCACAGGAATATCAAGAACTGAACCTCCATCAAGTATGTATAAATGATTTTTAACTTTATTTCATTGTAGAATCACATTACCATTTTTGTACACTTGCAACCAATTATTACTACTATAATATATGTACCCTTAAGAAGCTCATTCACTTAAAGCAATCAAATTATAGTTATAGCTTTGTACATATCTTACATGATGAAGCATCTTAACAACACCATTGTGAGATCTAAGGCGAACACTCTTAATGCCTTGAATCTATACTTTTTCATTGTTGGCAACTATAATATTCTCATATTTCTTATTCTCTTTCCACTCTCTACAGAGCAACTCCTATTATTACAAACATAGACTATAGCAACTGAATCTAAAATCCAATTTTTATCACTTTTTAAAGTTTGAATCTCATCCACACAAGTTATCAAAATGACATCATCATCATCAAACACAACAGTGGCAGTACCATTGTTTTCTTTATCTGATTTCTTATCATTATTAACCATTTTGAAAGCAATCATATTCCTTCTAAACTTATTGCAGCACATTTGAATACGTCACTTTTCACCACAATAATAATATTCTATGTCACTATAATATCTATCTCTTGACTTGGATCAACCTCTTAATCCATCCATCATTTTTTAAATCCTTCACCAACCAAAACACTTTACAATTAGTGTACTCCTTTCAAGTAATGAGTTATGTATTCCCATAAACATTTTGTTTTCACACAACAAGACAATCATTTAATTTAACTTTAAAGTAGCCTCAACCACCAACAAAGTCTAAACTAAAGGTCTATAGGATTTTGCCAAAAATGACAGCAAATTAAAACATCATTTTCATCTTCTAACTCATCAATAAAAATTATCAAAAATCAAGAAACCAATATATTAAACTCATTCAGGTGATTATGAAGATTTGTACCTTCTTTCATATTTAAAAATAATCTGTTAGTCAACGACTTCGATGCATAAATACCCTTAGGCGAATCCCACAAAAAATTTAAAGTACTCTCAGTCAACACATTATACTTAACCTTTGAGGATATTGTCAATCTAATAGTACCAACAGCTTTCTTCTGAATTCTATTCCAATTACTATCAGACATTTCCTTAGACTTACTACTCTTTAATGCCTAATCAAACCCTTATTATAATAATAGATTTTAAATCGTACTTTGACATAACATAAAATTACTCTTTTCATCAAATAACAAACTTTCAAACTTGGACATAATCATACTAATCATACTAGATGTACTTTATTCAGATATCTTAAAGTACTTACTTCACGATATTTTGGGCATGCTTATTCTTTGATGGACTCTCAAACTTGAGCATAGTCATACTAAACATACCTTATTCAAACTTCTTAAAATATTTGTTTCACAATCTCTTAGACATGCTTTTCATTTTCCCAAACCTCCCTTTGATATTATTTGTTAAGAATCATCATAACTTTGATACTATTCAACACACACAGTACCCACAAAAAAAATAATAAGCTCAAATCAAGAATAATTCAAAATAGTTTACTCCCAACTTAATTCACAAATAAATAAAATCTTTATAACTACGAGACTTTTGAAATGAAAAAAATCACAAAATTTTTTATTCAAAACTTAATCTAAAACTTGATTATATCTTTTTAATAATCTACTCATTTAATTATTCTATCCAAAAACCCGTTTACACTATTTTAATAACCTATTCATTTAACTATTTTATTGATATCTAACAATCTGAAATTATCAAACTAAAATAAAAATATCTTATTTATAAAAATAAAACTCTTATACCTTTATTAAACACCTTTATTAAACTCACTCCTAATGTGAAATATAAGACAAACTCAAATTCTTATAATTTCACTTAATTTTTGATATAAAATTATGAGATTTCAAACAAATCCCAACAAATTATCTAAAATTTAGAATTTAATACTTAAAATCCTTCATTTTATTCTCAAAATTAAAATATCCTTTGTATCAAAATAATTTGCATTTGAGAGTATCTTGCTCATCATATCTATAATTTCTAACAAGAAATTTTGAATTCAAATAAAATAAATACACATATTTTTCATTAAAATACATATTCAAGTAATTTATATTTAAAAAAAAAAAATTATAGTAACCAACAAATTATGTTGAATTTTTTTTTATTAATATAGTTGTATCAACGCAACTACCAAAATGTAGCTCTTTTTTATGCCAAATCTGGTTTCCGCAACAACGGCACAATTAAAACGAGGGTAAAAAGATTTTCCCTCATTTCAATGTAAAATAATTTTGGACAAAACAATGAAAATATCAAAGAAGTCAACCTGAAACTAGTTCAGGAAATCGTTTTCATCTTTCTTTTTTTTTTTTTTTTTTGTTTTCTAGAAAAAACACTAATTCACGAGACCTCTTTGCTTGAAGACATCAAGCATTGCCACACCAATCTTTGCAGGTGATTCAACAACTGTCACTCCAGCTTCCCTTAGAGTCTTGATTTTGTCCTGAGCCGTGCCCTTGCCTCCGGATATAATTGCTGCTTGTACAAAAATAGAATAGAGGCAAAAACAAAAAATAACAAGTAAATGAATAGAACATTTTAGGGCAAGAATAGCTATATTATTTCAAGAAAAATTCCCACTTGAAGAAGAGTATTATTAACACAATGAAACCATCAAACATGGAAAAAACACCATACACACTGGCCTCAATAAACTCATTGCTATGACCTTGTCCCACTATCATACCCAATTTCGATACATACACACATTAAGAACAAAGATAATAATTTACCTGTCATCTAAATTGTGAAAAAGTGATGTGTTTGAGTATTGTAGACTGAACATTTTCCTTTTCGCAGTACAGAGGGTCTTAGAGTTACCATATTTTAGCTTATGCAAGAGTGCATCAAAGAGATATAAAATACTTGCAACTGCAATCATAAACCTAATAAACAAAACATGAAAAAAATGTATTACCTCCAGCATGACCCATACGCCGTCCCGGAGGAGCAGTAAGTCCAGCAATGAAGGCAACAATAGGCTTTTCAGTCCCACTTTCCTGTTTCATTCATTAAACAAAACCAGATGTTAAATTAAAAACTTAGAAAGATATTCTCCAGCAATTTTTAGTTTTATGCAAGTGCAGTAGAAATGAGATGAAGAAGGTTCAATATTACTAATTACTATATATTGCTCTATCAGCAAGCATATAAATTGTAAATATGCCTATTGTATCTATGGAAGTAAAAAAAGGCAGCCTGGTAAAAAACCAATTAAGCTAGTATTCACAGAAGCACAAACATATAACATATAGGACCGAAAGGATAAAGGGTCAAAATTATATATTCACCATATAGGCATATATGAGCACAAACAAATTCATTTGTGGATCCACAGATCACAAAATTATAGGTTCATCACTGACCCAAATTATGTGCGAGAGATCCAATCAAATACATAAAAAGGATGCAGGCCTCAACAAAAAAATTTAAGATGCAGTCCAGGTATAATATAGCCATAAGTTACAGTCAGGAAATAGGTATAATTTTACAAATTAAACATACTCCAGATTCCCACCATATTGCAACCTTAAGCTTATACTTGCATTATAAAAGGGCTGTTGCTCTAGATATTTGTAGTTTCCTTATTCTCTTCCAACCAGATATTTCTTTGTTCATGTTCCTTTATCCAAAGGTAATTTACTTTTGGTCAAGGGGGTAGATGATTTCTTTAAGAGAAACAGACCACAGAAACATGAATCCTAAACCCTATCATTATCAAGATGTTATCAGCTATCCAAAATAGAACTATTGCCGAGACAATTACGAGCTAAAATATAATTCAGTGAATATCATATAAAATGTTGAAGATTTCAGGTTCTCTTATGCTTCAATTTTATCCCACTTGTGGCAGAGGAGAGAATCAAATTTTTTTAGTTGCAAAGGTGCAAAGAACTATAAACCGTAAACAAGCTCTTACAAAGTAAAATTGATCTTACTATCAATCAAGAGAGAATATGCATGCAAGTCTATTATTTTTTCCCCACATATGTACTACAAGCAGCAACTAGTGAGTACGAATCATCACTCTCTGGGTGTCCTTAGTTTCTTCATGCTAAAGTGTTAACATTACCTTTATTAGTGCAGCAGCATCTTCTTCTGCGGTGCCCCCTATCTCACCAATTAGAATGATACCTGAATACAATTGAAATAATTAGATGGTATGCATTGCAATTCACCATAGACAAGAGACAGCCGCATAGTAACAAAGACCTTTTAGTTTAATAACTGCAGTAGGATTAATGATTGTACGAGAGAAACTCCCTCTTATGATCTAAATCAGGAAAATATTACCTTCTGTCTGAGGATCAGCAAGGAATTTTGTCACACAATCAATGAAGTTGGTTCCATTAAAAGGATCCCCACCAATTCCGACAGAGGTTGATTGCCCCAGACCAACTGCAGTTGTTTGGAAAACCTACAAGATAAAATGACAAATATTTTTACAAATATAATTACTAAAAAGGAGTACAGCATCCCATCAGCATATGCAAAACAGTGTTAGTTTAGTGTAAGACACTACTTTATATGAGTTTCTTGAATTCTATGGTAATTCAAATCCGATAGCTATGCGCCTATGTATACACCTACTGAATATTGGGAGATATTATCTTAACTATCCAACAAAACTTCATAGGGTTAATTCTATTCATACTTTTCAACTACTTCTGTCAAATCAAATTGATCGCTTGTAAACTTTCTTCTCTGAAACTATTCTTTACCAAATAGAAAATTTTTATTTGAGAACCACAACAAGTTTTTTCTAATATAGATATCCTAAAAGGAAAGGACCATGTGAATGGAACAGAGACAAGAAAATTAGAGAGACATGTAGTTTGCCAACATGCTATGCCAGAAGATCAAAACCCCATCTTGCAAAATTTTGTTCAAACTATGAGAAATAGAACTAGTGAAAAAACTAACTGCAGTAGCTACTATTGAAGTGCCTAGACATTGTCTAAGTCCAAAACTAAAGTCCAAAAATAAAGGTTGACAACAGAAAAAATGCCTTTTTCCTGATAGGAGTTAGGAGGTTTAGAAAACAAGCATGTGAAGATGTACCATCAGGCATATTCAGGCATAAAGATACAACAAACCTGACTAATACACAGAAATATGAAAGTCAAATGAAGGAAACATAGAACGATAAAAGATCTTACTGCTTCATATGTTAAAGTGCCCGATCGAGAAACAATTCCTATGCGACCTGGTTTGTGAATATATGCAGGCATAATTCCAATCTTGCATTCCCCAGGTTTAATGATCCCAGGGCAGTTTGGACCAATCAACCTAGTTTTTGATTGCTGATTAAGGGCAGCCTTCACACGAACCTGCAGTACAAAAATATCAGCTTTGATCTCAAAAAGATAAACAACAATCACTTGGAAGGAAGAACTAAACTGTAATTTGAGTAACAGCGACACAGCCCAAGTGTGCTTATTGCAGTCATTACCTTGGAAATGCACATAATGCAAATAACATTGACTGAAATCACTTCTAAAATGAAAACCACAATACAAATTCATTCCGAGAGATAAGGAAGCAGAATTACAAATTTAAACACACAATTAAACAAACAGCTTTCCTTCTAAGGTGCCTTTGATTCGTTTACCATGTCATGTTGAGGAATCCCTTCCGTGATACAAACAACAAGATCCAATTCAGCTTCCATACCCTCCATGATAGCAGCTGCAGCAAAAGGTGGAGGAACATAAATGACAGAAGCATTAGCCTTGGTTTCAGCCTTTGCTTCGGCAACTGTGTTGAAAACAGGAAGTCCTAAGTGCTCTGTGCCACCCTTCTTTGGTGTAACTCCACCAACCTATCAAAAGAAAAATTAGACAAAACTAAAGGACTAAAAAAGAAAATATGACTAATAAGCAACCTTGAATCAATCCCAGAATTCATGCAGACACAATCGACAATTGTAAACATTATGATATGCAGAAATTCACATAAAATCTTACAAAACTAAAAGAAACCCAGTTCTCTGACATATATAAACAAATCATATAAAGTTCTTACTTTTCCTGGATTTTCTCAATAACCAATCAGGTATTGCAGTCAAGCAAAGAGACCTCATTTAAAAGATTCAGAAAAAAATCCATGAAAAAAAAGAGGTGAAAGTTTAATAGGAATTCGAAGTACCATCTTAGTGCCATATTCGATGGCTTGCTCGGTGTGGAAAGTGCCATTCTTTCCAGTTATGCCTTGGCAAATAACGCGAGTGTTCTTGTCTACGAAAACCGCAGGTGGAGGCGCTGGAGCCGCCGAGAAAGACCGTGACTGAGTCAAAAAATGAGAAGAAGAGGAAGAGGAAGAGGAGGAGAAGAGACTGAGTGGGGATATTTGGAGCTTGTGAGAAGAAATCTTGGAAGACAAAAAATGGATGAGTCGTGAGGCTCGTCTAGTCATGGCTACTGCTGCTACTGATTCAGTATTGGATCTCCTTTGCCTCTTCCGCTGCAAAATACAAAAACATATGCTCCACCAAAATATTGCTGTAGAAAAACCAAAACCTATTCTGGTCAGCTTAGATCTTTACACTTTATTTCCAAAATTTTTCTCTGCATTAATTATTTTTCCATTTCCTTTTTTTTCTTAATGGACCAGATCTTGGGTCTAAATTGGGGCTATCAGCCGAAAGTATCCCCTAGAACCCAAGTTATGATAAAAAATTAAAAATTAAATAAAATATTAGAAACAACTAATGTTGTCTTAAAAAAAAAAAAACCAATGTTTCAAACAATTAATATATAATAATAATGGTTGATACTTTTTAAGTGAAGAATTACTAAGATTTATAATCCTTGGCATTGTTTAATTCTATTAGTAGAAAATATTGTTTGCTAAATATAGTTCTAGCCAATTGTTATGAACCAAAACAAAAAAAATTGAGATGAAACTGTAATGACAGAGAAATTACTTGCATTTTCTTTCTTTTGGAAAATCTCCAATTTCTCTATCTATTTTTGCGCACTTCAATTTTACTTAAAAGAATAGTTATTGTGACTTTAAAAATGATTAAAATAACAAAAAAGTTTTTAAATTTTAATTTATTTAGATAATTTTTTATGTTTTTGATGTACTTAAATAAGTTATTAATTTTTAATTTACACTTCAAATAATTTTTTAATTTTTAATTTTTATTCAAATAAAATTTTTATCTTTAATTTATACTAAAATAAAATTTTAATATAAATCAATCATTCATTTGAAATAAATATTTATTTGCATACAAATTAAAGGATTATAATTAATTCAAAAAAATAAAATTATAAAAATTTATTTAAGAAAAATAAGTTTATTTAAAATTTTTTAATATTTTAACCTTAAAAAAAATTTAGCACCTTTATTTTCTTGTTTTCTTTTTACTCAAAAACTAGTATTATCCATCAACATTAAAATGCGTCATTTTCTAAAACAAACAAAGCAAGCAAATAGAGTGGAGTGCTTTTTGTAGCCCACTTAAGCCATCTTGAGTTCTTGATCCATATTTTTCCGAAAGAAAGGAGTAGGCCCATGGGTCCAGGTGAATCAAGTCGAAGCAGGTCGAGGTTGAGTGTTAAACAGGCGACTTGGAGAGGATCCCTTGCACGACTCTTCCAGGTCCCAACAAGCTTGGAGACTTTGAAATTTCCAACTTCAACATTTTCATACCAAAAATATCTTATCCATGTCCACTTCTACGCATAAAATATCTTCTTTCACCACACAGACTTCATCTTCCTCTCTTATACTTCTATGGAGGGGAAAACCAATTGAAAAAAAACTTTTAAAAAAATGCCTGTAACATGTTTCCCTTTGTACACACCTGCAACTTCAATCATAACCAAAGGCTCAACCCCAAAACCTTCCTCTTTCAGCACCTCAACTTCTAAGAAGTTGCCAATATATCACCATTCATTTACATGCAAAGCTTCAGCTTCGCCCTCTTCTTCCATCACGGATTTTGATCTCTATGATCTTCTAGGCATTGATAGCTCCTCCAATCAATCACAGATTAAAACAGCTTATCGTGCCTTGCAAAAGCGGTGCCACCCTGACATTGCTGGACCAGCAGGGCATGACATGGCCATCATTCTCAATGAAGCTTATTCAGTTTTATCTGACACTGGTTCTCGTATGGCTTATGACAAGGTTAGTTACCCAATTTCGAGGATTTCTCTTCACATCTTGCCAATCCTAAGACGGTATAATTTTCTTGAGGAAAAATTGATTGGGAATCGATGAAAGTGCAGGAACAAGCAAAGATGGCAGAGCTGAGGGGTTATACAGGGAAACCTCTATATTCAGTGTGGCTTGGATCAGGAACTGAGCAACGAGCAGTTTTTGTAGACGAAGTCAAATGTGTTGGTTGCTTAAAATGTGCCTTGTTTGCGGACAAGACTTTTGCTATCGAATCTGTTTATGGAAGAGCTCGAGTTGTGGCTCAATGGGCTGATTCTGAACACAAAATCCTGGAGGCTATTGAAGCTTGCCCAGTTGATTGCATTTCGTAAGGATCTTGATCCTGATCTTGCTTTTAGCATAGCACTAATCGATTTACTCTTGCTTCAAAATTTTGCAGTTCAGTCTATAAGTCTTAATACTAATAAGAAAGATAATTGACAGGAAAAATGACAATATTGTTACCACAGGGGATGGTATTGATATGGATTATCATGTATTTATTCAGTTTTTGAGAGTTTAGTTCTTTAGTTTTCATTGTTATTTCTGTGGAATATCATTTAACAACAGCATTGTGGAGAGGTCAGACCTCGCGGCGCTGGAATTTTTAATGTCCAAGCAACCTCGAGGCAATGTTAGAGTTGGTGTAGGCAACACGGTGGGAGCACGAGTCTCAAACATATTTGTTGATGTTAAGAAATTTCAAACGAGATTTGTTGATGCCATGGACAAAGAATCCAAGGTATGAGCCTATCAAGACTCTCTTTATAGAAATGAATCTTTTGAATTTCTTTTGCTGTCATATGTCAGGAGGCAGAGCTCCGTAGGGAAGCAAGGATGTCAGCAATTCACGCGATCAAATCTATTTCAAAATGGTGGTATTGGGCGCAATCACCCAATGCAGGAGCACCACTGGGGGAGTCTCAACGAAACTTGACACACATTTCTCGTAAGTCATCAGAACCGAACATTAACAAGCTCCGTGATGCTGCTGCTGCTAGAAAACAGGTAAGAGAGAGTTCAAGAATCACTGGCGCTCGTATCCCATCAAGTTATATGTATGATGATGAGTATTGGATCCCATCAAGACAAGCTCTTCCAGCTTCAAGTAATAACAGCTACAGCTCTAGAGTTGCCTCAAAGCCTTTGCAAACTAATGAGAAGAAGGAAACAGACGACCAAATTTATGAAATATATAGAAGGAAGAGGAACTGGATAGAGTGGGGAATTCCAGTGGTGGCTGCAACAATTGCTGCTGCTATAGTTCGGCTACAAGTTGGAGACAAAGTGGTTGGTGAAATCACAGAACACGTAGGCGGCTCTTTGGCACTAACAATGGTTAATAGCGCTTGGCTACAGGTTATTTTAGCAGGGATTACATGGTACTTAATTGGATCTGCAATGGTGGAGCTAATAGAATTTATTAGGAATAGGTGAGAGAGTTACACAGAAAACAAAGGAAATTTTCATTGATTGATATATAAAATGGGTGAATAGTTTGTTTGTATAATAAAAATTTGATATTGATAAATTTGTATACATTTTTATTCAGCCTGCACGAACCCTATAAATAACTTTTCATTTCTTTTTCACCTTTTTTGTTCTTTAATGCGGATGGGAATTGAAAGATCAGTATTGAACAAGGAGAAATAAATAGAGAGTTGCTCAATCTGATTTTTCTGGTAGTAGAGAAATTAATGGTGTAGTACCCCGGCCCAAATGATAATTGGGTTAGACTAATACTAAAATACATCAGTTTATTAAAAGATTGATTAGTAAAAAGAAAAAAAATGTGAGTTATTAAATGAGAAACAACCTAACATCGAGAAACAAAAAGGAAATGAGAGTTCTTCTTCTTCATATTTATTAAGGTTAGAGAATATAAAAAATCAAGTTAGCAATTCAAAATCAAAGGCTACAATCAAGTTAATCCCCTAAAATTAAGTATATGCTCTCTTTTTATTTAAGAAGAAATACCAAGTTGATTACTATTATTTGGAGTTGAAGTTTTGAGAGCAAAATCAAGAAAAATTATGAAATTTGTCATTAATCTTCTTGATTTGCTTGGGTAAATTATTGAGCTTTGTTTATTTCATATTTTTAAGATTTATTGATGATTATTGAATGGAGTTTAAAAGCTAAAAGTGGGGATTTGAGTTTTAATTATTAAAAGAGAAATTTTATTTTTAGATGAGATACTATGATCTATAATAATGAATTAAAATAGAATTTTGTATTAATAGATAGATTATTGCTGTGATTATTATTTATCGTTAGAAAGCATGTTGAATCTAGTTTCTAATAAAACAAATGAAAGTTAAATCCGAGTTTTTTATGAAGAGTTGTCTAATTTTTACTTTAAAGATATGCAAGCTGTAAGGCAAAAGCACTAGGGTTAAATTACGAAAATTGTCTTAATTTTTATACAAAAAATTACAGATTAAACCATATATGTTTGGAAAGCTTATTGAGTCTGCTTTCTAACAGAGCAAGCAGAATTGAATTTGGAGTTTCTTATGAATTAATACATAATTTTTAGGAGAAGGTATACAGGCTGTCTGGCAACAACATATAACGTAGATTTCAAAAATTGTTATAATTAATCCACAAGGAATCACAAGATGGACCATATATGGTTAGAAAGCTTGTCGAGTCTAGTTTCTAATGCATTAAAAAGATTTTAATTTCAAGTTTGATATATTGAGATATGGTCATTTTAGTAAAAGTAGTGCAGGCTGTCAAAATTAGTTACTCGAGTTATTTATTGTTTAGCTTAATTGTTTTGGTATAAGCGGTCTCAAATGGGTTGATTAATTACTGTTATATTGAAATTATCTTGAATAAGTCATTAATTATTGAGGGAGAAAAACTAGGTGGTGGAATCGGAATGAGGTAAGTAGAATCTCATACACTTTGCTTATTTTCAAATTTATGTATATATGTATGTTTCTAAATTAATGAATATTTTATTTCATTATTTTCGATGTATGAAAATAGGATTAAGCATATGATTATTTTGTATTTCTCTATATAAATGATGGATCATGCTTATGAATGAAATGAGAAAATGATTTATGTTTAAATAATGATTTTGTGATGGCTACATTTTTACATCCCTGGGAAGTGAGATCATCAACACCAGAACTAGTTCTACGATCCTGGCTAACAGGTTATAGTAGTTAGCAAAGACATGATCATACGACCCTGCTAATAGGTTATATTAGTTAGCGTAAAGCCCTGACTAACGGGTTATAATAGTTAGCAATGATCATGAGGATGAAATTGTCGATATGGCCAATATCACGGGTTATAGCAGTGACCGTAGTTAATGATAAACGAATGATAATGATAATTTATGATAATGATAATTTACGATGATTTTTAATGATTGATCCATGATTTGGTTCGATTACAATATTTGAATAGTAGTATATTTTGCAATGATTTATGAATTGACATGTTTTTATATTGATTTATGAATTTACGAAATGTTTGATAGAAAGATGATCGTTGAAATGTTTTGACATTATGATTTGACGAATGTTTGGAATAATTTATATGATATGTATGAAAATTATGCTTGATCCGGTAAAGTGTGTGAGTCTATACTTATTGAATTGTGGTTTACTCATTCTCCTTTTACTTTTTCTTTATAGATGACTAAGTGATAAGTTTGGTTAGTCTTGTGTGAAGCTAGAAGATGAAATGAGAAAGATTACTTAGTCGTCGAAGAATATGTTGGCCAATGAGATCTTAAGAGACAATTTTATATTTTATATAATTTATATTTGGATATATAAAGATGTATCATCAATTGGATTAAAGATATAAATTTTACTTGACAAATTATATCAGGTTATTGAAGAATTTTAGAATGATTAAGAAAGAAGGCTTCATATTACTTTGGAGTTTTCTTCAAGGTAATATGACCATGTTGCATTCTCGGGACGTGACAAATGAAAAAGGTGTATAGACTCTGAACAAGCTATTATTCAATTCCATAAGCCCATAAAACGTGCATGGACTCTAAACAAGCTATTAATGGAAAATGTAACTTCAAAGATGGATTTTGGGTTCTATATTCATGACTTTTTTCTTTCTGGCTAGAAGTTGTGATTGACTTAATACTTGGCTGCCGCAACAGTCATTTAATGTAAAATACAAAGGCAAAGCAACATGAATTGATATGAAATGAAAAGTGAAAATTGTCGAAACAACATTTCATTATTGAGTATATTTCATCATTGATGACTGACGAGTTACAGACTATAAGTTGAAACAAAATTTGGGGTAAACTAAGGATCTTATCTTGTCAAAAGATATTCAATCCATCCATCTATGGTGGCAAAGTATTTTCTTCGCCAGTTTGCACCGATGCAAAGTGGTGCAATGACACTCCAGAATCCGACAGCATATGATACAAACACAAATGAATAGAAAAACAAGGGTTTATCAACGAGGCCTTCCTCTGCATTTTCTTTTGGATTTTCTTTTCTTCCATCGTCTTCATTGTCATTTCCTGAGCATTTTCTTTGTAATGGTTCTCCGCAAAGTTCTTGGTTGCCTTCGAAGCTACTTTCAGAGAATATTGTTGAAAAGTGTTCATTAGATGGGATCCTCCCTGAGAGGTTGTTGAAAGCAACAAAAAAAGTTGTGAGAAAATCGATCTGGACAATTTCAGGAGGTATCTGTCCTGTTAGGTTGTTGTGGGAGAGATCCAGGCTCTCCAAATTTGTGAGATTTTTGAAAGATTTTGGAATATGACCCGTTAAATGGTTTTGTGACAGGTTCAAAGAACGCAGTTCTGCTAATTCACCAATTTCATCTGGAATGAAACCAGCCAATATGTTAGCTGAAAAATCAATCCCTGTCATGAGAGTAAGGGGGATACCCTGGTACAAATATGAATTCCCCTTGGTGGTGAAATCAACCGGAACCCAAGAGTTTGCTTGAAACTTCTTTCTCCAGACTGAATTGTTATTAAGACAAGAAGGAATGTTCCCTGAAAAATTATTATTTGAGAAATCTAAGAACTGCAACATTTGCATTTGGCATAATTGCTGGGGAGGAGGTCCTCTAAATTGATTTTCTCCTAAAAGAAGGGCTCCTAATTGCATGAAAACAGGTAGACTTAAGATGGTTCCTGACAGGTGGTTATGTCGAACATCTATCAGCTTCAAAGACAAACTTTTGGATAAGCAAGCTGGAATATTCCCCACAAAGATATTATGATGAAGCAGCAACCATGTCAAATTCGGCATACTACAGTTTTCTGGAAGCAGCTCACCATCCAAGCTATTGTTTGACAGATTCAAGTACCATAATGGTGAATTGTAGGTTAGACCAACTGGGACTACCCCAGAGAGGAGATTGCTAGACAAATCCAAGCTTTCTACATATTTCAGTTTAACTACAGAAGGGGGAATGTTACCAGAAAATTGGTTGGAGGAAGCATTGAATCCTTTCAGCTGAGGGAGGAATAGATCAATATTTATGGGTAGATGCCCATCAAAATGATTGTTAGAGATATCTAGCTTAGACAGTGTAGATTTCTTTTGGTGGCCTTGAGGAAATTGACCAACAAAAGAATTGCTTCTCAGGCTCAATACAGAAGAAACATTATGAAGCAACCAAGTTGGGAAGCTGCCAACCAGTAAGTTGCTGGATAAATCCAGGGTTTGCAAGTTATATTGGATAGAAAGGAACCTAGGAATTATTTGACCACTCTGACGGTTGAGGTTGCATCCAGCCAAAAGCAAATGTTGTACTTGGAAACGAGGATGCCAAGTTGGATTTTCAGTTTCAACTTCTAATTGGTAATTGTAGGAAAGATCTAGATGACTGAGCTTTGAATGATTTGCAAAGATAGAAAAAGACAGCAGACCTTCAAAAAGGTTATATGAAACGTCAATAGACTCAATTTTTGATAGATTAGCAAGGAAGGAGGTAAGGTTTCCTTGAAATCTATTCTTTGACAAGTTCAGAGTTCTGAGCGATGGCATATTGCCCCAACAGGGTGGCACAGCATCTTCAATTGAGTTAGCTGAAAGATCCAGCCATTGTAAGTGAACGAGTTTACATATTTCTGCATGACAAGCCAGGACCCTTTTCAGAAATTATCAAATACATACATACATATATATATATATATATATATATATAGCCATTAATTCAATGGCAGCAAAGACTTAGATTAAAGTAAAGCAGGACCGAAAATCTCACCTTCGGGATTAGTCAGTTCACCAATATTATTCCCTCGGAGATGCAATTCCTGCAGTTCCTTGAGTTGAGAAAACAAACTCATATCAAGGAAGACAGGAAACCCAGGATCTTCATCTTCCTTGATATAGTCATAGAAAATTCTGATCACATGAGAGCTTGTGGGGCTACAGTAAATCCCATCCCACCTGCAACAGTCATCAGAGCTGCCTGGATAAAAGTATTCATATCCATAGCCCAGAGATTGTCCTATTTGCTGAAGAGCTGTCTTCTCATCATCCAGACAACCTTGGCTGCATCCAAAGTTGCAGCAGATTATCGTGGTTATAAGCAAAAACAGCATGCCGCTATCAGCAGAGAAATTGTTCATATTGATGTGCCCAGTTATTCTAACAACTAAATTCAGTAACTTGTTTTCTCTTTTAGGAAGTTTCAAGTTTCAACTCTGCATTATCTCGCATATGAAACCTAATTGAATTTGCCTAGATGGCAAACTTGTGAGATTTGAAATTGGAAAGCACCCTAATTGTTCAAAACAACGGTCCATGAACTAAAATAAAAACAAAACAAATGGCATCCTGTCCACAGACATATTTTGTCACCAACTTGTAGTCCTACTTACACACAATTTTCCAAGAAAAACTTCCATAGTCAAAGTTAAACTTGTGCTATGGGGTACGATCAGAGAGAACACCCAAGAAATTTCCCTTACCAATTGAAATTCTTTGCCATTAATGTCTCTTTGATTATAATAAAATATATATAACGTCAATTTGCTGGGAAACTTTCCATGTCGAACTTACAAGTTCAGCAATTAGCTACTACTTGGCGGCAGAGTAAGTTGTTCTTTTTCTGGTGCGAAAAACGTTTTCTCACTTTCCTCTCTTGACCAACTGCATCTAACACAGACAACCGAAAGTGCAGTGCTAAAGCAAATAGACCATCCAAATCCTTATTTTCTTTCAACCAATTCAGGCAATCCCGATCTTCGTTGCATCCCTCTTGAAAGCAAATTGGCCTGTATGTCTGCTCAAAAATGGTCATATACGTTGCATATTAGTGATAACATTGAACGAATTATAATTTTGAAATATAATTATACAAATAAATAATTTTCTTAATTTCAGTGAAATAAATTAAAATTTTCTTTTTAAAATTTTTCAATGATATACTAATGATGCATGCAAATATTTGCAATGTACTTTTGATTTATGATTCATTTGAATGGATAGTAAAATTTTTTATGGTGATAATGATGAGATTAATTATCTTAGTAAAATTAAATACTATATTAATGAGAATAAAATTATTAATGAAATATGTATTTGGATGAAAAAAATAGTAAAAAATAGTGATATGGTCGAGAACAATTGAGTGCTCTAAGAAAAAAAATGAGAATAAAAACCCTTGGTTGTTCATTGGAGGGTTCAAGCAGGAACCCAGACGGACACGGTGGGAATAACTCCACCAATCCCTGCGACACGGTTAGACCAAAAAAGTGCTGATTCAAACAGATAAACAAACTAATTCGTCGAATCAATTGATAGCGACCTTTTTCCGTGTTGGAACGGTTATGTTGAGTGTTGACGACAATCCGGTATACACAACTTTCCCTTCTTCTTCCTCCTCTTTTCATGTGGACCACGTTACGGACAACTGAAACTTCAGCGCTCTTGCAAGCATGGTGAAGAAATTTCACTTGTCCCGTGGAAAGCAGCGGTGGCAAATGGCAATTATAAATTCCAAAGGGATTGCAGCTAATTCATTGATAAAATAAAATACAAGGCAGCTAGGCTCACCATGGAGATCACCGCTTTCTATACATATTTCTTACTTTTGCTTATATGCTTTAATTGCCAAGGGTGCTTGGAGGAAGAGAGAGATGCTCTTCTAAAAATCAAAGCTTCATTTAACAGTCCAGATCCAGGTGCTTTCTCAAACTGGTATGTACAAGAGTGTTGCCAGTGGGAGGGAGTTGAATGTGATCCATCTACAAATCGTATTAGTAAGATCTTCTTTCACTACTGGAGGGATCGGAGCTTGCCTGATTTGTGGTATCCAAACGCTACTTTATTTGCTCAGTTTAAGGACTTGCAAGAACTTGAACTGCCTGGGAATCAGATAGGAGGATTCATTTCACCTCATGGTAAACAGTGTTACCTCACTCCTACCAAACCTATTTATTTATTTATTTTTATGTAGAACGTGGTAGTGGAAGATAAGAAAAAAGGTTAAAAATGCTGAAATTTAAATGAGTGTTAATTTTGTAAAAATGATTATATAAATTGAGTTTGATTCACTTAAGAATGCTTTTAAATTTACCTCCATTTTTGTTCTTTACATAATTTCTTTTTTCAAAATTTTTTATAAGTAAAATTATTAAAATATATATTTTTTTACAAACATTCAACATATCCAATAAATTTTATCATTTTTGTAAAATACATTTTCGAAAAGGTATAACACTTCTGAAACTACATATAATCATTTTTTAGAAGTGTTAATACTTTTTAAAAATGTATTTTTGAAAGTGTTAATAATAATGACTCTTGAAAAAATAAATTTTTAAAAAATTATAATACTTTTCATTAAAATTTATTAATTTTTAAATTTATGATTTTTTTAATAATAACTTTTTTATTACACAAATTAATAAAAATTTTAACAAAATTCTTTTTTTTTAATTTTTCACAAACCTTCACGCCAAGTATTATAAAAAAATATATTGTCGAAAAGTGTTATTACTTTTTAAAAAAACATTTTTGAAAAGTTTGCATTTTTTGAAAATGAATTTTGGAAAAATCAAAACACTTTTAAAATTTATTTTCGGAAAATTACAAAATTTATTTGATATGAATATTAGAATATTTTTAAAAATAATATTAAAATAATTTCTCTTTAAAATAATTAAAAAAAAAAGAAATATAGAGAGAAAAAAGGTGTGGTGGATTTACTCGTTCCCTCCCTGGAAACCTATTTATCATGCACTAGCTTTTTTTTTTTTTTCTTTTACAGCTTAACCTACTAATTAATTAATGTAAAAAATCAAATAACTACTTTTTTTTTTTTGGAAAAATCTCCGCAGCATTTATAAAACTCAAGCGTCTTCGGAAATTGAATCTCCATGACAATTCCATACATAATGGCTCTAATCTCTGGTGGGGGAAATTTCCATCCATTTACTCAGTAGATCTGTCCTATAACAAGTTTACTACTGATGGTCTCTGCTCAAGGAAATTTCCTTTTCTTTATTCCTTGGATTTGTCTGGTAACAAGTTAGATGGTAACATTCCAGAATGCCTGTGTGACAACCGTTTTTTCAAAGAATTGATTCTGTCTGATAACAATCTTCATGGCAGCATCGGTTCATGTTTGGGTAATATGGTTTCACTCAAACATCTGGATCTCTCTAGCAATCAATTCAATGATTCTTTTCCTTCTATGCTAATCAGCAACCTGACAAGTATTGATTCACTTATTCTATCAAGAAATGAGTTCAAAGGCATGATTTCACTCTCCATTTTTGCCAATTTGTCGAGGCTGCGTTGTCTTGACATTTCATACAACCACTTGGAAGTTGAAACAGAGTCACCAAGTTGGTCTCCATCTTTCAACCTAAATGCTCTACATTTAAGTGGTTGTAACCTCAAGAATATTCCGAGCTTCCTCTCAACACAACACCACCTTCTATCCCTAGATTTATCATACAATTCACTCATTGGGAACATTTCTTGGCTGCTGTACAACGTCACTTCAGAATTATGGCTACGAGGCAATGACTTGAATGGTTCCTTCCCCAGGACTTTTCAAAACATAAGCTCTCAACTTACTGTTCTTGACATCTCTGACAATTTCTTACATGGACCATTACCCCAAGATATCGACCTTAATTTTCCACAATTGCGCTATTTAAATGTTTCCATGAATAGCTTCAATAGCAACCTCCCCCAATCCCTCGGTATCCAACTTCTGAGAGTACTGGATTTATCAAACAATCAGTTCCGAGGAGAAATTCCCCATAGTATGACGAGAAATATGACTTCTCTTGAATATTTGAGGTTATCCGGAAACAATTTGAGGGGAGATGCACTTCCCAAAAATTCAAGTTTACCTAAGATAAGATGGCTTTATCTCAACAAAAATTACTTCTCTGGAACATTCCCAGATACCCTCGGGAAGAGCATGGACTTGGAAATCGTTGACATTCAGCATAACAGCTTGTCAGGTGAGCTTTCATTATACTTGCCTGTGCTCCCTCATTTAAGAGTACTACTCCTCGGAGGAAACCGTTTCGAAGGGCAAATACCACTGCAAGTGTGCCAAATGAGGGATTTGCTTGTTTTAGAGCTTTCGAGAAATAGTCTTTCGGGTGAGATTCCTGACTGTGTTGGCAACGTTACTTCTTGGACAGATAGTTCTTACGGTGATTATCTTCAATATTATCCCTGGAGCTCTTTTGATATCATATTCAGGGGCGTATCCTTTACTTTTAAGGTTCTCATGGTTCAATTTAGCGGAATAGATGTATCGTTGAATAGACTAACAGGTAAAATTCCCGACCAAATGACACGATTGAAGGGGATTACATTTCTGAACGTGTCCAACAACCTTCTCACAGGTCAAATGCCTTCATCTTTCAGAAACTTGGCAAACCTGGAAAGCCTTGATCTTTCACATAACAATCTCTTCGGTGGTTTACCCCTAGAACTAACTACTCTTGAATTTCTCGAGCTTTTTAACGTCTCTTTCAACAATCTTTCAGGCATGATACCACAAGGGAAACAATTCAACACATTTGGCAACGACAGTTTTTTAGGAAATCCAGGCCTTTGCGGCTTTCCACTTTCAAGCAAATGCGATGACAGTTCAGAAGCATCACTTTGTTTCTTCTCAGATATTGCTACTGTATGTACTTTGCTGTTTTGGTGTGTAATTTTTCTTCTTTGTTTAGAATAAGATTGAAACGGTACAGGTTTGAATTTTTCCCTTCCGTTTCTTTCCCCATTTCTCATTGCAGCACAGAGACTAAAGGATGTTAGATTCATGGATCTAAGTCCTAGGAACCATGTAAAGTTTATCATTGAAGAGGAAATGATACCTATTTACACTTGCATAGGAGAATCTTCCAGAGTTACAGTTCTATAACAGCAATTTGGTTTCATATCAAGCATATATACAAAGACTGACTGATAATTATTATCAGCTTGTTTGAGATTTCATGCTCTGCCTCGGTTTCACGTCCAACCGAAATAAACATTCCCAGCTCACCCATGAGAATTTTTCTGGATGGATTGGGCTAGAAATACTATTTATTCAACCATTTTTACACTTCAAAATTCAAAACTAATGCTGCCTTCCTAATCCAAGGAGAGAAAATAATACTAGAACAATGCAGATGGTCTTAGATGAAATCTTGCACACCCACATGATTTCCAGATTATTTTTCACATATGTAATATGTGATCAGGCTCAATCGGCCTAATATTCACCGCCAACAACAGAACCTGCATTTTATCACATCGATAGTTTGGTAGCAATGCAGGATTGAAATGTCTAAAGTATAAGATTCTTTGAGGTAAACATGCATCACAAACACAAATATATGTTTGAGACTTTCATCTCAAATATTACTCAAGCCTCAAGGTCAAGTATCCTCCACATTCATGCAGGCATTGCAAATGACATTCATGATTCATCAAAATAATTTCTAATGAAATAGTCAGCATCAAATTTGCAGAAGATGATCAGAAATCTTCCTGATTAAACAATTGCTTGCATCAATACTCAGTAGCGATACTTAGTAATCTTTAGGAGCAATTACCAGACCGTGACCCATCCTTGCCCCTCGATATACAGTCTCAACGATGTCTATGAACTCCTGCTTGTCCTTGAGAGCCCAGTTAATCTTGTTGTTATTTCCAGTGCCAAGGTAAATCATGATGTGCTTGTTTCTGAAGAAGAACATGACCGTGGATGGATCGTACAGCTCATACATTGTGTTAAAATCAGGTACTTCCGTTATGTCCACAAGATAAATCACAGCAAAGTTCTTTATTGTTTCAGCAACCGAAGCAAGCACCTCATCCATCTGAAAACATAAATCAAATTAACTAACCGTAGATTAACTGTAAGTATAGAAATGAAAAAAGTCATTCAAAAGAAAAACAAGTAAAGAGTAAAGCATTCAGTTCTTATTGAATAAATAATGACAGAAAACAAGCTTCCAGATATGCAGGACTCCGAAGAAAAGTGAACAACGTAGAATGCTATCAAAAAGCTATTAAAGTCCAAGTTCATGTACTTACATACACACACCCCAAAGGTAACAACCTGAATATTAGCAAAACAAAAAAGTGCTTCTTTATTATGTCAATAAGCTAAGCACAACCTAAAAATCCACTTTAAGACATTTTTAAACAGCCACCAAATATAAATCTCATCCAAGTTAGATAATAAGTTCAGTCTTTAAGTTGGAACAAAAAAAATTTCAGTCTTTAAGGACTTGAGGGCATAATAACAAGGAGAAAGCTGGTATGTTACTAAAAAGCGAAAATAGAACTTAACTGACTACTTCAATATCATTCAATTTCAGTGAACAGGTGGAAACTTTAGTCCAGTTATTGGAACAACTAAGTCATTATCAAAAGCTATCTGTCTTTCCTCTTTGCTCATTAGTAGAAGATTCTAACTTCCTACTGAGGTAAACAACTGGGCTCAACAAGAAGATGACGGTAAAACATAAGTCATTATCAAAAGCTCTCTTATTCCTTTTTTGCTCACTTGGTGAAGATTCTAACCTGCTACACAGTTAAAACATAGGCTTAGCAAGGAGAATACAGTTGAAGTTCACAAGCCATTTTCATACTGAAACACCAAATAATAGTATCAAATTTTGTTTTACGATCAAGTATTTTAACTTGCAACAATTAAGAATAAATCTATACATAAAATGGTTCATGTAGCATTAAAATTTATGAGTAATTTAATAAAGGACCAAAACTGGGCAAGAATGTCAGAAAAGCAACCCAATTGATATATAACATTCTACCTAAAAAAAACTCTTAAAAGAAATTAGCAAACTAGCCACCTACAGTTCACAAGTTCATCTAACTTATAAAAATATAACCTGGTTTTTTTCCATTTTATAAGTTCTTTTAACTCAATAAACATAAGGGGCAGGGGACATATCGTTAAGAACCATGATCAAGCAGCTTTCCTGAACCAAGTCATCTTTGTGACCAAAGCACGCTTCAATGAAAGCAAAGGATGCTCGCTAGCAGCTCAAAAGGATTGAAGACCAGGCCGAGGGCAGGGCTCTTGTTGAAAATTTTACAAAGAAGTGTGACAAGGCAAATTAAAGCATTTGAAGATTACTACCATACCACTAGTAGTATATTCGAAAAACCCATCGCAACTGTGAAAGTCTCGAATTTTGAATAAAATTTAGTTAAAGATTATCCGATTTGACTAGTTGCTGATTATGAAAAAGAAATAATCAGTTTCACACTCAAATTTCAATCACGCTTTGTTCCCAATTTGATGAAAATTTTCAAAATCGATAGTGAACATAGGGTCCATTAAATACTTTTCAAAATTCTAGTGGTGAAACCCGAATACAATTGGTGTTCCCGGATACAATTGCTGCTTGTACAAAATTAGAATATAAGCAAAAAGAAAGAATAATAAGTAATTGAATACGACATTTTAGAGCAAGAATGGCTATATTATTTCAAGAACAATCCCCACTTGAAGAAGAGTATTATTAACACAATGAAACCATCAAACATGGAAAAAAATTCCATACACACTGGCCTCGATAAACTCATCGCTATGACCTTGTCCCACTATCATCAATTTCAATTGTGTATCATCCCAATTTCCTTTTTCCAGTACAGAGGGTTTCACAGTTATAGGCAGGAGTATTATAGGCTGAACATTTTCCTTTTTCTAGTACAGAGGGTTGCACAGTTACTATATTTTAGCTTATGCCAGAGTGCATACAAGAGATATAAAATACGTATAACTGCAATCATAAACCTAACAAACAAAACATGGAAGCAATGTATTGCCTCCAGCATGACCCATACGCCGTCCCTAAGGAGCAGTTAGTCCAGCAATGAAGGCAACGATAGGCTTTTCAGTCCCACTTTCCCGTTTCATTCATTAAACAAAACCAGATGTTAAATTAAGAACTTAGAAAGATTTTCTCCAGTAATTTTTAGTTTTATGCAAGTGCAGTAGAAATGAGATGAAGAAGGTTCAATATTACTAATTACTATATATTGCTGTCACATGTCAGGAGGCAGAGCTCCGTAGGGAAGCAAGGATGTCAGCAATTCACGCGATCAAATCTATTTCAAAATGGTGGTATTGGGCGCAATCACCCAATGCAGGAGCACCAGTGGCGGAGTCTCAACTAAACTTGACACACATTTCTCGGAAGTCATCAGAACCGAACATTAACAAGCTCCGTGATGCTGCTGCTGCTAGAAAACAGGTAAGAGAGAGTTCAAGAATCACTGGCACTCGTATCCCATCAAGTTATATGTATGATGATGAGTATCGGATCCCATCAAGACAAGCTCTTCCAGCTTCAATTGATAACAGCTCCAGCTCTAGAGTTGCCTCAAAGCCTTTGCAAACTAATGAGAGGAAGAAAACAGACGTCCAAATTTATGAGAAAGATAGGAGGAGGAGGAACTGGTTAAAGTGAGGAATTCCAGTGGTGGCTGCAACAATTGCTGCTGCTATAGGTCGACTACAAGTTGGAGACAAAGTGGTTGGTGAAAACACAGAACACGGAGGCGGCTCTTTGGCACTAGCAATGGTTAATAACGCTTGGCTACAGGTTTTTTTAGCAGAGATTACATGGTACTTAGTTGGATCTGCAATGATGGAGCTAATAGAATCTATTAGGAATAAGTGAGAGAGTTACACAGAAAACAGAGGAAATTTTCATTGATTGATATATAAAATGGATGTATAGTTTGTTTGTATAATAAAAATTTGATATAGCTTTTCATTTCTTTTTCACCTTTTTAATTCTTTAATGCGGATGGGAACTGAAAGATCAGTGTTCAACAAAAAGAAATAAATAGAGAGTTGCTCAATCTGATTTTTCTGGTAGTAGAGAAATTATTGGAAAACGTGCGTGGACTCCAAACAAGCTATTATTCAATTCCATAAGCCCAAAAAACATATATAGACTCTAAACAAGCCCATAAAGATGGATTTTGGGTTCTATATTCATGACTTTTTTCTCTGTTGGCTAGAAGTTGTGATTGACTTAATACTTGGCTGCTGCGATACTCTTTTAATGTAAAAAACTTGGCTGCTGCAACAGTCTTTTAATGTAAAAAACAAAGGCAAAGCAACATGAATTGAAATGAAATGGAAGGTGAAAATTGTCGAAACAACATTTCATTATTGAGTATATTTCATCATTGATGACTGACGAGTTACAGTCTATAAGTTGAAACAAAATTTGGGATAAACTAAAGATCTTAACTTGTCAAAATATTCAATCCATCCATCTATGGTGACAAAGTATTTTCTTCACCAGTTTGCACTGATGCAAAGTGGTGCAATGACACTCTAGAATCCGACAGCATATGATATAAACACGAATGAATAGAAAAACAAGGGTTTATCAACGAGGCCTTCCTCTGCATTTTCTTTGGGATTTTCTTTTCTTCCATCGTCTTCATTGTGATTTCCTGAGCATTTTCTTTGTAATTGTTCTCCGCAAAGTTCTTGGTTGCCTTCGAAGCTACTTCCAGAGAATGTTGAAAAGTGTTCATTTTATGGGATCCTCCCTGAGAGGTTGTTGAAAGCGACAAAAAAGGTTGTGAGAGAATCGATCTGGACAATTTCAGGAGGTATCTGTCCTGTTAGGTTGTTGTGGGAGAGATCCAGGCTCTCCAAATTTTTGAGATTTTTGAAAGATTTTGGAATATGACCTGTTAAAAGGTTTTGTGACAGGTTCAAAGAACGCAGTTTTGCTAATTCACCTATTTCATCTGGAATGAAACCAGCCAATAGGTTAACTGAGAAATCAATCCCTGTCATGAGAGTAAGGGGGATACCCTGGTACAAATATGAATTCCCCTTGGTGGTGAAATCAACCGGAACCCATGAGTTTGCTCGAAACTCCTTTCCCCAGACTGAATTGTTATTGAGACAAGAAGGAGTGTTCCCAGAAAAATTATTATTTGAGAAATCTAAGAACTGCAACATTTGCATTTGGCATAATTGCTGGGGAGGAGGTCCTCTAAATTGATTTTCTCCTAAAAGAAGGGCTCCTAATTGCATGAAAACAGGTAGACTTAAGATGGTTCCTCACAGGTGGTTAAGTCGAACATCTATCAGCTTCAAAGACAAACTTTTGGACAAGCAAGCTGGCATATTCCCCTCAAAATGATTATGATGAAGCAGCAACCATGTCAAATTCGGCATAATACAGTTTTCCGGAAGCAGCTCACCATCCAAGCTATTGTTTGCCAGATTCAAGTACCATAATGGTGAATTGTGGGTTAGACTAACTGGGACTTCCCCAGAGAGGAGATTGCTAGACAAATCCTTGCTTTCTACATATTTCAGTTTACCTACAAAGGGGGAATGTTATCAGAAAATTGGTTGGAGGAAGCGTTGCATCCTTTCAGCTGAGGGAGGAATAGATCAATATTTATGGGTAGATGCCCATCAAAATGATTGTTAGAGATATCTAGCTTAGAGCGTGTAGATTTCTTTTGGTGACCTTGGGGAAATTGACCAACAAAAGAATTGCTTCTCAGGCTCAATACAGAAGAAACATTATGAAGCAACCATGTTGGGAAGCCGCCAACCAGTAAGTTGCTGGATAAATCCAGGGTTTGCAAGTTATATTGGGTAGAAAGGAACCCAGGAATTATGTGACCACTCTGACGGTTGAGGTTGCATCCAGCCAAAAGCAAATGTTGTACTTGGAAACGAGGATGCCAAGTTGGATTTTCAGTTTCAACTTCTAATTGGTAATTTTAGGAAAGATCTAGATGACTGAGCTTTGAATGATTTGCAAAGATAGAAAAAGACAGCAGACCTTCAAAAAGGTTATAAGAAACGTCAATAGACTCAATTTTTGATAGATTGGCAAGGAAGAAGGTAAGGTTTCCTTGAAATCTATTCTTTGACAAGTTCAGAGTTCTGAGCGATGGCATGTTGCCCCCAACAGGGTGGCACAGTATCTTCGATTGAGTTAGCTGAAAGATCCAGCCATTGTAAGTGAACGAGTTTACATATTTCTGCATGACAAGCCGGGACCCTTTTAAGAAATTATCAAATATATATATATATATACACATATATATATAGCCACTAATTCAATGGCAACAAAAGACTTAAATTAAAGCACGACTGAAAATCTCACCTTCGGGATTAGTCAGTCCACCAATATTATTCCCTCGAAGATGCAATTCCTGCAATTCCTTGAGTTGAGAAAACAAACTCATATCAGGAAACCCTTGATCGTCATCTTCCTTGATATAGTCATAGAAAATTCTGATCACATGAGAGCTTGTGGGGCTACATTGAATCCCATCCCACCGGCAACAGTCATCAGAGAATCTGCCTGGATAAAAGTATTCATACCCATAGCCCAGAGATTCTACTATTTGCTGAAGAGCTGTCTTCTCATCATCCGGACAACCTTGGCTGGATCAAAGTTGCAGCAGATTATCGTCTTTCTAAGCAAAAACAGCATGCCGCTACCAGTAGAGAAATTGTTCATATTGATGTGCCCAGTTATTCTAACAACAGAATTCTGTAACTTGTTTTCTCTTTTAGGAAGTTTCAACTCTGTATTATCTCGCATATGAAACCTAATTGAATTTGCCTAGATGGAAAACTTGTGAGATTTGAAATTGGAAAGCACCCTAATTGTTCAAAACAACGGTCCAAGAACTGGAGTAAAAACAAAACAAATGGCATCCTGTTCACAGACATATTTTGTCACCAACTTGTAGTCCTACTTACACACCATTTTCCAAGAAAAACTTCCATAGTCAATGTTAAACCTGTGCTATGGGATACGATCTGAGAGAACACCCAAGAAATTTAACTTACCAATTGAAATTCTTTGCCATTAATGTCTCTTTGATTATAATAAAATATATATAACGTCAATTTGCAGGGAAACTTTCCAAGTCGAACTTACAACTACAAGTTCAGCAATTAGCTACTACTTGGCCGTAGAATAAGTTGTTCTTTTTCTGGTGCGAAAAACGTTTTCTCACTTTCCTCTCTTGACCAACTGCATCTAACACAGACAACCGAAAGTTCAGTGCTAAAGCAAATAGACCATCCAAATCCTTATTTTCTTTCAACCAATTCAGGCAATCCCAGTCTTCGTTGCATCCCTCTTGAAAGCAAAGTGGCCTATATGTCTGCTCAAATATGGCCATATACGTTGCATATTATTGATAACATTGAATGAATTATAATTTTGAAATATAATTATACAAATAAATAATTTTCTTAATTTCAGTGAAAAAGATTAAAAATTTCTTTTTAAAATTTTTCAATGATATACTAATGATGCATGTGAATATTTGCAATGTACTTTTGATTTATGATTCATTTGAATGGATAGTAGAATTTTTTATGGTGACAATGATGAGATTAATTACTGTAGTAAGATTAAATACTATATTAATGAGAATAAAATTATTAATGAAATATGAATTTGAATGGAAAAAATAGTAAACAATAGTGACATGGTAGAGAACAATTGAGTGCTCTAAGAAAAAAATGAGAATAAAAACCCTTAGTTGTTCGTTGGAGGGGAACTGAGACGGACACGGTCCTGCGACACGGTTAGACCAAAAAAGTGCTGATTCAAACAGATAAACTAATTCGTCAAATCAATTGATAGCGACCTTTTTCCGTGTTGGAACGGTTATGTTGAGTGTTGACGACAATCCGGTATACACTACTTTCTCTTCTTCTTCCTCCTGTTTTCATGTAGACCATGTTACGGGCAACTGAAACTTTCAGCGCTCTTGCAAGCATTGTGAAGAAATTTCACTTGTCCCGTAGAAAGCAGCAGTGGCAAATGGCAATTATAAATTCCAAAGGGATTGCAGCTAATTCATTGATAAAATAAAATACAAGGCAGCTAGGCTCACCATGGAGATTCCCACTTTCTATACATACTTCTTACTTTTGCTTATATGCTTTGATTGCCAAGGGTGTTTGGAGGAAGAGAGAGAAGCTCTTCTACAAATCAAAGCTTCATTTAACAGTCCAGAGACAGGTGCTTTCTCAAACTGGTATGTACAAGAGTGTTGCCAGTGGGAGGGAGTTGAATGTGATCCATCTACAAATCGTATTAGTAAGATCTTCTTTCACTACTGGAGGGATCGGAGCTTGCCTGATTTGTGGTATCCAAACGCTACCTTATTTGCTCAGTTTAAGGACTTGCAAGAACTTGAACTGCCTGGGAATCAGATAGGAGGATTCATTTCACCTCATGGTAAACAGTGTTACCTCACTCCTACCAAACCTATTTATTTATTTATTTTTATGTAGAACGTGGTAGTGGAAGATAAGAAAAAAGGTTAAAAATGCTGAAATTTAAATGAGTGTTAATTTTGTAAAAATGATTATATAAATTGAGTTTGATTCACTTAAGAATGCTATTAAATTTACCTCCGTTTTTGTTCTTTACATACTTTTTTTTTCAAAATTTTTTATAAGTAAAATTATTAAAATATATTTTTTTTTACAAACATTCAACATATCCAATAAATTTTATCATTGTTGTAAAATACATTTTCGAAAGGGTATAACACTTCTGAAAATACATATAATCATTTTTTAGAAGTGTTAATACTTTTTAAAAATGTATTTTTGAAAGTGTTAATAATAATGACTCTTAAAAAAATAAATTTTTAAAAAAGTATAATATTTTTCATTAAAATTTATTAATTTTTAAATTTATGATTTTTTTAATAATAACTTTTTTATTACACAAATTAATAAAAATTTTAACAAAATTCTTTTTTTTAATTTTTCACAAAACTTCACGCCAAGTATTATAAAAAAATATATTGTCGAAAAGTGTTATTACTTTTTAAAAAAAACATTTTTGAAAAGTTTGCATTTTTTGAAAATGAATTTTGGAAAAATCAAAACACTTTTAAATTTTATTTTCGGAAAATTACAAAATTTATTTGATATGAATATTAGAATATTTTTAAAAATAATATTAAAATAATTTCACTTTAAAATAATAAAAACAAAAAAGAAATATAGAGAGAAAAAAGGTGAGGTGGATTTACTCGTTCCCTCCCTGGAAACCTATTTATCATGCACTAGCTTTTTTTTTTTTTCTTTTACAGCTTAACCTACTAATTAATTAATGTAAAAAATCAAATAACTACTTTTTTTTTTTTGGGAAAAATCTCCGCAGCATTTATAAAACTCAAGCGTCTTCGGAAATTGAATCTCCATGACAATTCCATACATAATGGCTCTAATCTCTGGTGGGGGAAATTTCCATCCATTTACTCAGTAGATCTGTCCTATAACAAGTTTACTACTGATGGTCTCTGCTCAAGGAAATTTCCTTTTCTTTATTCCTTGGATTTGTCTGGTAACAAGTTAGATGGTAACATTCCAGAATGCCTGTGTGACAACCGTTTTTTCAAAGAATTGATTCTGTCTGATAACAATCTTCATGGCAGCATCGGTTCATGTTTGGGTAATATGGTTTCACTCAAACATCTGGATCTCTCTAGCAATCAATTCAATGATTCTTTTCCTTCTATGCTAATCAGCAACCTGACAAGTATTGATTCACTTATTCTATCAAGAAATGAGTTCAAAGGCATGATTTCACTCTCCATTTTTGCCAATTTGTCGAGGCTGCGTTGCCTTGACATTTCATACAACCACTTGGAAGTTGAAACAGAGTCGCCAAGTTGGTCTCCATCTTTCAACCTAAATGTTCTACATTTAAGTGGTTGTGACCTCAAGAATATTCCGAGCTTCCTCTCAACACAGCACCACCTTCTATCCCTAGATTTATCATACAATTTACTCATTGGGAACATTTCTTGGATGCTGTGCAATGTTACTTCAGAATTACGGCTACGAAGCAATAACTTGTCTGGTTCCTTCCCCAGGACTTTTCAAAACATAAGCTCTCAACTTACGGTTCTTGACATCTCTGACAATTTCTTGCATGGGCCATTACCCAAAGATATCGACCTGAATTTTCCACGATTGCGCTTTTTGAATGTTTCCATGAATAGCTTCGATAGCAACCTCCCCCAATCCCTTGGTAGCCAAATTCTGAGAGAACTGGATTTATCAAACAATCAGTTCCAAGGAGAAATTCCCTATAGTATGACGAGAAATATGACTTCTCTTGAATATTTGAGGTTATCCGGAAACAATCTGAGAGGAGATGCACTTCCCAAAAATTCAAGTTTACCTAAGATAAGATGGCTTTATCTCAACAAAAATTACTTCTCTGGAACATTCCCAGATACCCTCGGGAAGAGCATGGACTTGGGAATTGTTGACATTCGGCGTAACAGCTTGTCAGGTGAGCTTTCATTATACTTGCCTGTGCTCCCTCAGTTAAGAGCACTACTCCTCGGAGGAAACCGTTTTGACGGGCAAATACCACTGCAAGTTTGCCAAATGAGGGATTTGCAACTTTTAGACATTTCGAGAAATAGTCTTTCAGGTGAGATTCCCGACTGTGTTGGCAACATTACTTCTTGGACAGATAGTTCTTACCGTGTTTATCTTCTAAATGATCACCGGAGCTCTTTTGATATCATAATCAACGGTTTCTCCGTTACTCTTCAGGCTCTCAATTTTGATTTTATGGGAATAGATGTATCTTTCAATAGACTAACTGGTAAAATTCCCGTCCAAATGACACGATTGAAGATGATTCATTTTCTGAACATGTCCAACAACCTTCTCACGGGTCAAATACCTTCACCCTTCGGAAACTTGGCACAACTAGAAAGCCTAGATCTTTCACAAAACAATCTCTTCGGTGGTTTACCCCTAGAACTAACTACTCTTGAATTTCTCGCGCTTTTTAACGTCTCTTTCAACAATCTATCAGGCATGATACCAGTAGTAGCCCAATTTGGAACATTTACAAGTGACAGTTATTTAGGAAATCCAGGCCTTTGCGGCCTTCCGGTTGGAAGGCAATGCGCCGAGACAGCACCAGTTTATTTAAGTGCAGAAACATCAGTTTTTCTCTTCACAGATACTGCTACTGGATATACTTTGCTGTTTTGGTGTGTCATTTTTTTTCTTTATTAAGAGTACGATTGAAACTGCATAGACTTCATTTTTTCCGTTGATTCATGGATCTAAGAGCCATGTAAACTTATCAGACGAATAAGCGAATATTCCAGTTTTATTACAAGAATTTAGGCTTCATATTCAGTAAATATACCCATCAACAAATACAGAGTGATTAATAATTATTAACAAGAAGTTTGACTCAGCAGAAAGGGCAATTCGACACCTGATCTAGTTCGGAAGTAGCTGTTCCTTAGTTTGGTTGCTCTTATTTCATGCTCTGCCTCGGTTTCAGGTCCATTCGAAATAAACATTCCCAGCTCACCCAATTGAATTATTTTTACACTTCAAATTTGAAAATTAAAGCTGACTTCCGAATCTAAGGAGAGAAAATAATCCTAGAACAAAGCAGGCATGATCTTATAAATGAAAGCTTGCACACAGACATGATCTCCAAAATATCTTTCACATTGTACTACAACCGGGCCCTATCGGCCTAATATTCACCAGCGACAACAGAACCAACATTTAACCATACCATAGTTTGGTAGCGATGCAGCACTCAAGTGTCTAAAGTGCAAGATGCTTTGGGTAAACACGCATCACAAATACATAAATATATGTTTGAAACTTTCATCTCAAATATTGCTAAAGGTCGAGTATCCTTCACATTCATATAAGCATCAAAATAATTTCTAATGAAATAGTCTGCATCAAATTTGCAGAAGATGTTCAGAAATCTTCCTGATTAAACAATTGCTTGCAAGAATACTCAGTAGCGATACTTGGTAGAGTAATCTTTAGGAGCAATTACCAGACCACGACCCTTCCTTGCCCCACGATATACAGTCTCAACAATGTCTATGAACTCCTGCTTGTCCTTAAGAGCCCAGTTAATCTTGTTGTTATTTCCAGTGCCAAGGTCAATCATGATGTGTTTGTTTCTGAAGAAGAACATGACTGTGGATGGATCGTACAGCTCATACATTGTGTTAAAATCAGGTACTTCCGTTATGTCCACAAGATAAATCACAGCAAAGTTCTTCATTGTTTCAGCAACCGAAGCAAGCACCTCATCCATCTGAAAACATAAATCAAATTAACTAACCAACCATGGATTAAGTATAAGTATAACAACAACACTCTTTTCATTCCAAAGGAAGTAAAAGCAAGTTAATAATAAATCATTCATTTCATATTGAATACAGAATGACAGAAATTGCAGCTTCCAGATATGCAGGACTCCAAAGAAAAAGGAAAAATGCAGAATGCTTTCAAAAAGCTATTAAAGTCCAAGTCCATGTACATACATACACACACCCCAAAGGTAACAACCTGAATATTAGCAAAACAAAAACTGTTTTTCTATTATGTGAATAAGCCCAACCTAACAATCCACTTAAAGTCATTCTTAAACAGCCACCAAATATAACTCTCATCCAAGTAAGATAATAATTTCAGTCTTTAAGTTGGAACAAAAAAATATTCGGGCTTTAAGGACTTGACTAGAGGGCATAAAAATAAGGAGAAAGCCCGTATGTTACTAAAAAGTGAAAATAGAACTTCCTGACTACTTCATTATCATTCAAGTTCAATGAACAGGTGGAAACTTTAGTTCAGTAAATGGAACAATACTTCAGACTATAAAACAGTAAGTCATTATCAAAAGCTCTGTCCATCTTTCCTTTTTTTGCTCACTTGGTGAAGATTCTAACCTCCTACTCAGCTAAACCATTGGCTCAACAGGAAGATAACAGAATGAATTTCACAAGCCATGTTCAAACTGAAACACCAAATATAGTATCAATTTTTGTTTTACTTCCAAATATTTTAAATTTGACACGCAACAATTAAGAATAAATTTATTCAGAAAATAGTTCATCTAGCATTAAAATTTGCGAGTAATTTCATAAGGTATCAAAACTGGGCAAGAATGTCAGAAAAGCAACATAATAAATATTAGACATTCTACTTAAGAAAACACTTAAAAGAAATTAGCTAACTAGCAACCTACGGACTACGGTACACAACAAACATAAAAGGGGGCTCAAGACATCGTTAAGAACCAAGATCAAAAAGCTTTTCTGAACCAAGTCACCTTTGTAACCAATGAAAGCTTCAAAAAAAACAAAGGATGCTCACTAGCAGCTCAACTGGATTGAAGACCAGGCCCAAGGCAGGGCTTTTGTTAAAAAATTTACAAAGAAGGTATAACAAAGCAAATTAAAGCATTTGAAAACAACCACCCTACTAACAGTAGTATATTAGAAAGACCTATCTCACCTGTGAAAGTCTCGATTCCATTAAAATTTAGTTAAAGAATATCCCAACTGACAAGTTGCTGATTACGAGAAAGAAATAATCAGTTTCACAACAGAATATGTTCTCCTCAAATTTCAATCATGCTCTGTTCTAAATTTGATGAAAATTTTCAAAATCTATAGTGAACATAGGGTCCATTAAATACTGCTCAAAATTTTAGTGATGAAACCTGAAATAAATACTATGAACAGAAGATCCAGGAAGGGTAGGAATTCCACAGGTCAAAGTAAACTTTAAAATATAAGCGATTAAGAGAGAGAGGAGAACGATGTAGTGCACAGCACCTGCATGCAAGTTTCATCCCAGTCGTGGCCGAATCGGATGACCACGAGACGCTCTTCTTCCGCCAGGATGGCCTGATCTATAGCCCATCCCGTGTGCAGGTGTGGTAGCAGATACGACATCGTTAGATCGTTACCCCTCACTTCCCCCTGAAATGTAAATTTCCTTTTTTCGCTAATGAAAATGCTTTAGATCCCTACAAAATTTATTTCTCAAACCCTAATTTATAAACCAAACATCTGGAAATGTTCAGTAAATTGGCCATGCGTTCACCACACGCAACGCCATATAGCTAGCATGAGTAGCAAATTGGATAGGTGCGTGCCAATCAAAACGAAGCGTTCAGTCTCCTGGGTTTGATGGGTCATGGGCCTCATGGCTCATGGGTCCTCCAATAAACTGGACATGCTTAATACCAATACCCTAAACCCTATTGCACGAGATTTCACCGTCGAGACAATTAATTTCGTAGCAAACAAAAAGAATTTAAAAAAAAAAAAAATCCAACAATCAGTTTTACCGCTAACAAAACACATCAGAAAACCTCCCAAAGAAAAAGTTATAAAATTAATAGAACCAAAAAGGAATAAATGCATATTTCCCCTTAACCTATATACTTTTTATCAATTTGAAATTTTAGAAAAAAATTGGTACTCTAATTCCCATTTTATTATCCAACTAATTAATTTATTGATGTAATATTAATATCTGACAGACTATTGACACATTTAAAAAAAAAAATTCACTCAACATTACATTATTAATACAACATCGAAATTTTTAAAAAAATTCAAAATTTTAAACAAAATTTTAAAAAATTTTATAAATTTTTAGCAATCTAAAATATTTTTTAATTTTAGATTTTTAAGTTCTAGTGAATTTTTTTGAATTTTAACAAAATTTTATTTTTATTCAAATATTCCTTTTTTTAATTCTACCAATTTATTTTGGATTTTTTTAAAAATTTTTAGACTTTTTAAATTTTTAAATATTTTATTTTTATTTATTTTTATTTTTTAAAAATTTTCATTTAATATTAACGTGATTATTGATAATATAATGTTGACTATATTTTTTTGATAAATGTTAACATTTTATGAAATTTTCATGTCACATTAACAAGTGAACTCACGACATTAATACGAAATATTAAAGTGGATGACAAAATAAAAATTAAGAGTATCAAATTAGATTTGATAATAAAAAATATGATATAATGACATCACATAAATATAATACAAAAATAAAACACAAAAATAACGTGACTTAAAATTTTAATAACAACTATGTATATGTAATAAAACTAAAAAAAATGTATATTTCATATTTTTGTTTTAACATGAATTATAAGATATAATTTTTATATAAAATATGAAATGAATAAATGAATTTTAATATTCTACATGAAATGAATATACTAATTGCTAGGTCTACATCAAATTGACAATTTTATTGCTTTAAATATTTATCTCATAACAATTTTGAAAATTATCAGACGAAAATTTTAAAATATCCAAATAAAAAAATCGTCATAAATATTTTTTAATTAGATGTGATTTATCATTTAAAAATTTTATCTTTTCAATAAAACTTTAAAATTAATTAAAATCTATTAAAAAGATAATTTTGATCTACAAAAATCAAATTCTATTTCATAAGTATGATTACGAGTAAGGAATGATTAGTACAACTACAACACTCATTTAAAAACAGTACCAATTAACCACATGTTATCTTTTAATTTTGACAAAAATATCTTGATTTTGATATCTAAAAACGATTTTCTTAATTTATTGCAATTAAAACATCTTTTATTTCTTTTGCTTGAAAGATAAATAAGAACTTTACATATTAAAAAATTTTTAAAAATATTTCAATACTTTGGTAATATTAAAATATGCTTTCTCACTTAAAAATTTCTTAAGAATTACTTCTAAAATTTTTCAAAAATCACATCAACGATTCATATTTATCTTTAAAATCAATATTTATAATGCATATAATAATAAAATATGATGCTCAAAATTTAATCATTGATTTATCTTTTTACAATATATATTTTATAAATATTTTATGTTTTTATTTCTTTTAAAAATTATTCAAATTAAGAGAAAAATGAAAATCTTTGTATTAAAAATTTTTTTTAAACATTTCAATATTTTAAAATTTTTTAAAAGATTTTTCTCACCTAATAAGTACGTAAAATCACTATTTGAACTTTCATGTTCCCATAATTGAAAAAATCTCTATTTATTTTCAATTACTAATATTTCATAATAGCAATTTTACAATAATAAAAATATTTATAAACAATTGTTTCCTAAAAACATATTTTTAAATAATAAAATTATAATTGCAAACATTAAAACAATTAAATACAAATTGTAACAAATAAATAGCCATACAAGAAAGAGATATATCTAAATGAAGCTTTTGGCTTTGGATCCAAAGTAAAGGCTGCTGATTGGGCTTGATCTAGACAAGGTTGGTATAGAAATGAACCCGTCAACAGATTTGGTTTGAGTAGACAAGTTTACGGGTAAAAGCCTTTTTTTCACCTAAGAAAGCCTTCAAATTTTTTTATTCATTTCATTCCCTTCAAACTAAAAAAAAAAAAAAAAAACGTCTTTTTGAAGTAAAAAAATGGTAAGTCTTTGTCAACCCAAATTTCGATGTTCCATGATCGTGCCAACCGTTGCACCGTGTCAACCGTCACACCTTGTCATCCGCTATCAAAGCTTTTTTTATTTTTTTCTCCCTTTCTTTTCCTTTTCTCTGTTATCTCTCCCCATCACTACATCTTTCTTTCCCCTCCAGTCGAAACTGAGCCTTCTTATGCCACTGTCGCACCCTCTTTTCTCGATCGTCACACCTTGCCATCCGCCACTAAAGCTTTTTTTATTTTTTCTCCCTTTCTTTTTTTTTTCTCTGTCATCTTTTCCCATCACTACATCTTCCTTTCTCCTCTTCAATCGAAACTGAGCCTTCTTATGCCACTGTCGCAGGTGGTTTCGACCCTCTTTTCTCTTTTTTTTTTTTCTTCCTTTAGTTGAAACCCACTTCAGCAAACTGCCTTTATCATTTTTTTTTACCTTTTTTTATTGCTGGGTTTCTTAAAATCTATGAAAACTGTAACTTTATTTATTGTTATTTTTTTACGTTGTGTTCCCTATACTTAGGAAAGGCAAAATGGGCTTAGTGTTATGGTGGGTCATTTAATGATGGTTAAGGAAAAAAGCTATTTAGGTTCAATTGGTGGATGGTAATAGGGGTGGCCAAATAATTATGGCTTAGGCATGAAAGGCAAGTTGAAATAGGGATGATAATGCTGGTTAAGCTGGACATGTAGAAAATGAGAAGGGAAATGGGAGGTAGTTGGTTCGGCTGAAGTAAAAAATGGTAGAAAAAAGGGTTTAGGTTCTCGCTGGGGTGTCGTTTTGACTCTAGGCAATAATACGGGGCTTTGGTGTTTCATGGGTGGTTGTAATGGTCGCGGTGGGAATGGCAATAGAAGGTGGCTTTGGGCTTTTGGTCCTGTTCTTTTTTTGGTAATTTTTGGTCAAAGGTTGGAGTAGTGAAGTTTAGGCTTTTGGTGTTGGATTGATGATGGTTGGCGATAACCTTAGGTAGTTTCTATATGGAGCTTCTAAGATCTTAGTTTGTGAAAAAATTGGCTCCCTTTTGCCCCATGGTGATGTCTTTCCTTTTTATCCTCTCGTTCTTCACCTCTATAAAAAAGATCCCAATTATTATAGAGCTCTCTTCTTATTAGGAAAGTTAGAAAAATTTTTAAATGACTTGATTTTTGGAATTTTGTAACAACAAGGACAACATGGCTTATTGCATTTGGGGTTTAGAACCTTTGATGAATTTGTGTTGAAGGTCAAAAGGTAAAACCAGAACTAAAAAAAAAAAATGCTATAAATGGGAAGTATGGAGGGAAAAATCTTGTCATTTAGGGAAAGAAAGCCTGCTATAGCAATCGACTCTATCTTTTTTGTATTTTAAAAATGGACACGAAATTTAAAATTAAATTTGGACTTTCATTGGATTTCAAGCCCAAATGACTTGATTTTGCCTTTTTAACTGGACTTTCAAATTTTAATTCAAAAATAACTCAATAATTTAATTGAATTAGGCTTAAGTTCAATATAAAATGGTCCAATAATGATTAATCTGAAACGAAATCAAATCAAGCTTAATTAAGTAAATTCAATTAAAATATTTAAGTTAGTATAAATCTAAATGTTTAGATTAAATCTGAAAATTAAATTAATTTAAATAATTTTGACAAAATTAAATGTTTACATACTAAATTTACAAAAAATATATTTAACAAGGGATGGAGTATTTAATCTAAACCAAAACTAAAAACCAAATTTAGAGAAATTCCAACGCTATAAACACAACTTCCAAAACCTAAGAAAATTAAAAAAAAAAAAAAAGAATTCATCTCAAAATAAACCAAGAAAAAAAAACCAAAAACTAGCAAAATAAAAAAAAAAACAAAAATATTGGTGAAGATGGGTTTAATTAGGTAAATCAAGATGTTTGGTAAAAGGGAAATTTCAAAGTGTCTTTGATTAGAAAAACTAAGAGAGGGAAACCATCAGTGGAGCAACCTCTAATAGCACGGTTGTGGTTATGAGTTATGAGTTTTTTTTTTTTTTTGGAGCACAAAAATGTATAGTGGAAGAGTTCTTTAATGTTTAGGAAACAAAGAAACGGAATGAAATAAGGAGCCGTCACCTAATGTTCTATCGTTGACGAAGTTTATGCCGCGAGACGACAAGAAAATGAGAGTGAGAGTTTAGAGACAGAAGAGAGGCGGTACAAGGGAAAAAAAAAAGGTTTTTAAGGATCAATTTTAGGATTTTATGAAATCCTTGAAAGAAATTAATCGCCTAAATGACTTTTAGATTATAATAAAACATTTGAATTTAAAAAATTTATAACATATCATATGCATTATAAATTAATTAATTAATAAAATATTTAAAAAATTATTTATTTATCATTATTTTAAATTAATTATATCATAATTTAAATATCATATTAAATATTTAATTATAATTTAAAAATTATTACTGATAATTAAAAAAATAAAGACTCAGATTTATACAAAATTTTAAAGTTCAAAATATCCGAGATTAATTCCAATACAAAAGTAAAAGAATATTTTGAGGCATAATTTTTTTAGTACCATTTTTCTTCTTGAATTTATTTATTTATTTCACCATATTAATTTATCTACAACTCTAATAAATCCAAAATTCAAGTGATCCACGATGGAAAAAATGTAAAATCCTTTAGCATTCTATTTTTTTCTTTTTTTTTTTTGGTTTTTGTTATATTCATTTTTTTTAATATATTCTTTACAAGATCTATAATATGACACATTATGTACAAAAATTATCAATTTATATTCTTTAAAAAATAACAAAAAAACGAACATACAATAATGTATAACGATTTTAATAAATAAATATCATCAATAAATAATTCTTCAACAATCATAAAATTTTATTTATATTTATTTTATGACATAATTTATATTAAATTTAAAATTCAAATCGACCTTTTGGATTGGCAGTTACCGTCAGTGCGGCACAATTAGAGCACTCAATCACATCGAAAGCTTGTTTGAATAACAAGTTCCTATGCTATTTAACTTCAGCCATCTTACTGAATCTTCAGTGAGTTATTGGAGTTTAAGGGGTCCGGTAAGACTTTTTTCCCCCAATTGTAACTCTTTGTTTCTATTTCAAAGCATGTTTCAAAAACTTTTTTTAACTCTTTCACCTTACTTATTACTGTATTATAACATAAATATCTTTATCACATACCTTTGTTTTCTTTTTTTTTTTTAATTTTAAAATATTCAAATCGTTTTATATAAATCAATATAATTATATAATTACATAATAATTTTACAAATTAATAAATAAATAAAATTTTAATTAATTTTATAAGTATTAAATAATTTAAATTTTTTGTTAATAATATATTTTTTTATTACAATTCATCTCTATTTTTTATTTAAATACATATTTCATCTATAATTTTAATTTTATCATAATATTTAATCTCATAATTATAATAATTAATTTTACATTCGTCATTTTTTAAATATAATTATAATTAAACTTATTATCCAAGCAAATGTACTTTAAATCTTACTTAAAAATTTTTGGAAAGGAAAAAAGAAAAAGAATAAATCATGAGTAGTTGTGTACCTGCATGCAAGTTTCGTCTCAATCATGGCCGAAACGGATAATGACAACACGTTCTTCTTCTGCGAGGATGGCCTGATCGACGGCCCACCTGGAGTGCAGGTGAGGTAACAGGTAAGACACGTCCTCTTCTCTCTCTTTCTCTCTCTCTCTCTCTCTCTCTCTTGCTTTTAAGTTTTCAGCTTCTCTACCCTTTGCCTTTGAATTGAACTTGCTTTAGTTTTTAGGCTGAAACGAATCCAACAGTAGATGGAGAAGGTTGATGTTATTAGTGATATTTAATTATTTAAAGAATGGCGCACGGCGACGAAGGCTCTGGAAAGGCCCCGAGTCTTCTGCTGATTTGGCAAAATGGTTTCCAATTCCCCCCACTAAAATAGTGCCACGTGTCTAACTTATTATTCGCATCTTCCAATAATGATGCCTGTGCTTGACTCATGGAACATTATTAAGTTCTAATCACTTCTAAGTCCGGGCGCAAGTTTTATTCTGATTAATTAAAATTTAATTTAAAATTACATTCTAAAACATATTAAGTACCATTTTAAAATTAAAAATCGACGGACAAATATGGATGAGCTCCCTAAGATCAGGGCTTAAGAAGGCTTAACAAGCGTTACTTATATAAGGGTGACTACAAGTCGGTTTTAATATTGAAATTGATTAGATTTCATTACATTAGCATGATTGACAATGATCTATTAAAGAAAATGATTTAGATGGATAATTCAATTCGTTTTTAGTGTCTAAAATTAGTAATTGAACTAATTAAAATAATTAACATTTGTAATAAAATTTTTAAATATATTATATATAATATAAATAAATATTTTTTATTTATATTTTTTAAAAATAACAAAATATGACTTTGGGGCAAAGTTTTTGGGTGAGTTCCATTAGGCGAAACATGTTGCAAAATTGGTGGTTAAAAAATGGTGAAAATTTTTTTTATACCAATTGATTTATATCGGTTCATAATTTTTTTATTATTAGGAATAGATGATTCAGTTTCAATTATTTTTTATTATTAAAACTATATCAATCCATTTTTGTTTTTTTTTTTTAAATTGATTAGTTTAATTTTCTATTTTTTTTTATAAAATGAATCGACAAACTGCTCATCTTATATATTTGTACACCTCTAATCAAGATTACAATTGTTTCAATTTTTTTTTTTTCATTTTCATAGTTGTTAGATCAAATCTTTTAGGTTTTTTTTTTTTCAGGCCAAATCAAAATTTTTAGGTTAAAGTAGCGCTTACTATCAATCAACAAAAAGAATTATTGAAAATTTAAATCTATTTAAAAAAAGATTTATATTTTAAATGGATTAAAAGGTTCAAATTTCAATTTTAGCGTACGGCGTTATTATTAATATGAAAGAAAAAGAATTTCTATTTGCATTCATTTTTTATACATTTTAAAAATAAATTTTAAATAAAATTATTTAATTTCCTTCTTTTAAATTAGTTTTCACTTTTAAATTTTCGGATTTACAAAATTGAAAACTTTTAAAAAATTTTTGATATATTCAAAAGTTTTTAAAAACTTTTAAAATTTCTGTGTCATATCATTTAAATCACAAAAAAAAAACTACAGATCCACATGCATAATTTTTATCTATCGATTTGTAAATGAGCTAATAATTATTGTAATCAAATTTTGCTTTTTCTTTATAATATTGTGCAAATTTTTATGAAATTTTCCCTTTAACTATTTTTTTTCTCAAAACCCTAAATGTAACTTACCGAATATAAAAATTCGATAAATTATATAAATTATCGAATATTCATATTTGGTAAATTTTATAACTTATTGGATAATTATAAAATTTATCGTATATGTATATCTAAAGATTTTAAAATTGATATGAAAAAAGATAATTAAATAATTCAATTTAAAGATAATTTAAAAAGATGGAGTTTTCATTTGATTTTTTGTTAGTATATAAATTTTATATATTATTAATAAATTAATAATATTATTTTATTAATGAAGTGAATATTAACTATTAAAATAAATATATAAAAAATTAATATATTTTTTAAAATCTTACTTATTAATAAAATAAAATTCTCTTATTTATCTTATTAATTAGATAGTATCAATTAACTTATTAATAATATATAAAATTTATATATTAATAAAACATTAAATATAAATAAAAAAATAAATATTAAAAAATTGTAAATAGAAGCACCTTAAAAAAAAAAAAGATAGCAACAAAAACAGTGTAAATTTTGATAAAATTGTAATAATTCATTGTAAACTTTAACTTTCCCAATTTCCATATATTCACTAGCGTACAACGAACATGCTTTCAATCAAACTTAAAAAATAAAATTAGAGTATTGTTACTTACATTAATTTCCCAAGAGAAAAATAGTAAAATGAAGAAAAGAGCCCCTGGATGAAGTGAAAATTGCAAGCTGCCACAAAATAAGGACATAGCAATCGATATCTTTGAATATGAACAGCCCAGAAGCCAGCCAATACCGTCCATAAGTCCACTCCATTTGCTTCTTCTGTTCCACAGATGTAGATATCAGGTTTTCCTGTTCTTAACATCCAACTTTTTTTCTTTTGGATATATAAAATTGTTTCCTCTGAAAAGATAAAGTAAAGGAAACCCTATTTCAGAATCTTTTCTCAGAAACCAAAATCAATGGCTTCCTCGTTAAATTGCTCCTCGTACAAGAAATACGAAATCAGAAAGCGAGAACCAAACCCCAAAACCTCTGCTTTATTAGTAATCGACATGCAAAACAAATTTTCGTCTTTCGCCAAGCCTATTCTCAGCAACACGATCACTACCACCGACCTCTGCCGACGAGCTTCAATCCCTGTCTTCTTTACTCGCCATTGCCACAAGTCCCTCGCCGACAGCGGCATGCTGGGGGAGTGGTGGGACAACGACATCATTTTTGATGGCACCGTTGATTCCGAGTTAATCCCCGAGATCGAACGGCTGGCGGAAGCCGACGAGGTGGTGGAAAAAACCACGTACAGTGCGTTTGAGAAGACGCGCCTGAAGGAGATGTTGGTGGAGAAAGGGGTGGAGGAGGTTATAATTACGGGAGTTATGACGAACCTGTGCTGCGAAACGACGGCGCGTGATGCGTTTGGGAAAGGGTTTAGGGTGTTTTTTTCAACGGATGCTACGGCAACGTTGGATTTGGAGTTGCAGGAGGCTACTTTGAAAAACATGGCTTTCGGGTTTGCTTACCTCGTCGACTGCAAGAGGCTTCAGCAGGGGTTTTTCCCTGACTAGATAAAGTAATTTTGTTTAAGAAATTGCATGTTACTAGTAGTAATCGGTGTCAATATTGCTTGTCTTTTTTTTTTTTTTTTTCTTTTCTTTTGTTTTTTATCTATCATCATCTGTAAATATATGTGTTGAGGTTTTGAATGATAATTATTTGGCTTGGTTTATTTTTTCATTTTTCATTTTTTAGATAATATTGGCATTAGAGCGCGTTACTCATAATTCAAGAGAAACAATTTTTTTTTCTTTTTAAAAATAATCATACGGACGTAATTAGTGTTTGGCTCATTTTATTACAAGAAAATTATCTATGACAAAAGTAAAACTTAGATGTTTAACTTTCAAAATTTTAGTTTAGATGAAAAAATTATTTGAATTTTTAAATAAAGTTATAAATTAAAAATTTTAAAGATATTAATTATAATAAAAAATATTTAATAAATTTTTTAATATTTTACTTTACTCTTTAATAATTCACAAAATTATTAGGAGGATTATATTATTTCAAATTACTTTGTTTTTTTTTTTATTGAATTCATTTGTTTTTTATTATAATAAACAAAAATATCTTCTTTTATTTATTTTTATCTAAAATTTTGAGATTTAATTCAATAAAGTTAGTTATTTTATATTTTTATTTATTAAAAACATATAAAAATACTACCAAATGGTTTTTTCAACATTATACAACACATCTTTATTGAATTTGTCAAATACTATTTTAGATTCTCTTTTTAACACAGCTTTATTCCAACATCCGTTTTTGTAGAAGTTTTAAACCAAACAATTATATTTAGAATTGAATTAAAATTTTGGTATTGATTATAAAATACTTAAGTTCTATATATGATAATAATTTTTTATATTAATTTAATTAATTTTTTGCTATATTATTTAATAATTTATTTAATTATAATATTATTTAAATATTATTATGATTAAATAACAATATTACAATCTAATATAATACTATTTGAACCTACAGCTAACTAAGAAGTCACCATGTGTTAATTTCATAAATAAATTATTCTCTCATTTTTTGAAAAAATTTTTATTTATTTGACAGTACCATTTAATAAATTAATTCGACATTTCGACTGACAAATTACAACTTGCATTTCAAAATGCTCTTTCAACAATTATCGATTTTTTCATCTCATATTCACGAAGAGGAAATGAAAAATTTAATTTATTAATCCCTAAAATGATGAAATCTTTTCATTTTCTATGTCCAACCATTTTTTTGTCAATTGATTATCAATTTAGTGATTAATCTTCCAAAAAAATGTCCAAATCACAAAGCATTCAATTATGACAATTATTGGTTTCTTCACCCTATTATCACAATTAGGGGTATAACTGAATCGAATCAAATTGATACAATAAAAAGTTCGAGTTCGATTTTCAACTCGAAGCTCGATACTCGATTCAAATTTGAATTGATACAATGAAAAGTTCGAGTTCGATTTTCAACTCGAAGCTCGATACTCGATTCAAATTCGATCGAATTTTATTTTTCTAACTCGAGTTCGATTCGTGATCGAAATCAAGCTACTGAAACTCACTCGATTAATATATTAAAATAATAAAAAAATTTTAAATATAAAAATTCGATTAAACTCGCGAGCTACTCGAATCGGGTATAAGAATACTCAAACTCGACTCGATCGATAAGTCGAGCTATTCGAACTCGAGATCGACTCGATAATAATCAAACCAAATTCAAATTTTATTCGAATCGAACTCGAATAACTTACGAATATTAATGTATCATTTACCTCCATACTCACAATTAATATGTTCATGAAGAAATAGTGAAAAGTTTAATTTATTAAACCAAAGACAATTAAATCTATTTCTCTTATTTAATAATTTTCCTGTCAATCATTATTCATTTAGTGATTAATGTTGTTGATATTCCAAAAGCTTTTATAAAGAAACCTTCAAAAAAAATTACCCATTTTTAATCCTTCAATTCCCATCCAAAATTTGCTTCTTTTAAAAAACACTCACTGATTTGTGATTATTTTTTTTATCATTTTATTTAAACTCTTATGATTTGTTAATGAATATAATTACTAATTTATGATTCCCTTTTGCAAAACCCATCAATTTAAAAACTTAACTTATAAATTCGAAAGGCGTTGAAAGAATGTGATCATGGATTTGTTGCTTTGTGCTACAAAATTCTTAATCCATTTCAATTCTTTTTTTTTGGTAAAAAGTTTTCAAAATAACATTGTTTATTTTAAATTTATAATTGTTTAGAAAAAAAAAAAAGAATAAATTCACTAACAATCAAATATTAATGTAGGTTTATGGACAATCCCATATATGACTGGTAAGTTTATAATATGATAACTCAATTTTTACTTGCATTCTTGATAAATTTTATAGAATCTCTGTAATCACAATGCATTTTGCCACAATTTGCCTAAGAAAATAGATAAAATATTATGACTCTATGTTAATTTTTTTAGTAGAAGTTAAAGTTTTAGATTAAAACTTTGAAACAAAGTTATTTTTTTTTAATTTTTTACGACAGATTTTTACATTTATTTTTAGATGTATGTCATTACAATAAATATGGTTTCTGTGTTTTTAATTGTTTTTGTTGTTAAACTGCAACAACATGCGAGAAATTACATAGTTAAATACTATTATTAAATAATACTATATAGTTAAATACTATTATTAAATAATACTATATTAAATACTAGTTTTTTAATGTTATATATATAATGTCACTTAAAAATTTAATTTTATTTAATAAATGCTATTATTTTTATTTAATTCTTTAATTTAATTTTATTTATTAAAATATTATATTTACTACAATTTAGATATATTTTTTAAAAATATAATAACGTTACTTACCAAACATATTTTATAAATTAAAAAATTTTAAAACAAAACAAAAACAAACTTTTGAAATAAAAATTTTTAATAATTTAAGAAAATAAATTAAAATTTAGTGTCTTAGTCTAAAATTGCACAAAGTTCGGTAACCAATTGTGTAATTTGCTCCCCCGCAGGACCCCACTCCATTTACTTTCTTCCTTCTGTCCCACAGACTAGACGTCTGGTTGCCGTCCTTATCATCCAAACTTTTTTTTTGGTTGGATATAATTGTTTCTTATGAGAAAGAATAAGGATAAGAAAACCCTCTTTCAAAATCTTTTTCTGAGAAACCGAAATCAATGGCTTCCTCGTTAACTTACTCCTCATACAAGAAATACGAAATCAGAAAGCGAGACCCAAACCCTAAAACCTCTGCTTTATTAGTAATCGACATGCAAAATCAATTTTCGTCTATCGCCAAGCCTATACTCAGCAACGTCATCACTACCATCGACCTCTGCCGACGGGTTTCAATCCCTGTTTTCTTCACTCGCCACTGCCACAAGTCCCCCGCCGACTACGCAAGGTGGCGGTGTAGTGGGACAACGACCTCATCTTTGACGGCACCGCTGATTCCGAGTTAATACCCGAGATCGGACTGTTAGAAAATATAGTTAAAACAAGAGAAATAATAAAAAAAAAATTTGATTTTGAGGCATGAGAAATATTATTTTAAAAGTAATTATTTTTTTAAAATATAATAAATTTTTTAATTTTTTAATTAGAAGTAATAAAAATAATTATATTGAAATATTCATTTATAATAAATAAATAGATATAAATTTTTATTCAGATAGTTATAATTTTTTGTATTATTATAATTTTTTAATTATATTTTATTAATATTCAATTAATTATGATAATTTGTCATATGATAATTATTTTTATTCAAATATAATTATTTAAAATATGAATAAAATTAATACAAAAATTAATTTTACTTATCAATAATTAAATTTTTCTATTTAATGTAAGATGCATCACATTTTAAACTAGTAACAATCTTTCACTAATTTAAAATATTAGTGCTTAATATTTAACCTTTCACACGAATAAATATTATGAATATAAGAAGATATATTTTCGATTTAAACATTCAATTAGTGTATATATTTTAGAATTTTAATTAAATTGATGGTATCCATAGATTAAACCCAACTTTTAATATTATAATTGAATATATAACACATATAATATTTATTTATTTTTCTATAAGAGATTTATAATTGCTTTTAGTGTTATTATGATCATGTGTTTATTATATTCATAATTTATAAGAGAGACTCCAATCTTTTTTGTTGAAGAGTCATTACTTCTATATTTGCATAAGTAAAGTTTTATTATGTTTCTATTGTTTTAGATATTTAAAACTCTATTAAAAATATAAAACCCATCTACCTTACGAAATAGATCACACTAATTTATAAAATTTAAATAAATTTTATTAGTACTTAATAAACACATAAAAATAACTTATTTTTATTAATTAAACTTAGTATTTAAAGGTTAATAATTCAAAATTGAGTTTTTATTATTAATGTCTAATAATAAGAGTTTAAATTCATTCTACTTGTGGTACTACTAACCAATATCTTGGAATTTAATTTTTTTTAACTAATCAATTGGTTCTTAGTGTCTAAAATTAATAATTGAATTGATTAAAATAACTAATATTTTAAATAAAATTTTAAATATATTATATATAATAAAATAAATATTTATATTTTTAAAAATAACAAAATATGACTTTGGGGCAAAATTTTTGGGTGAGTTCTATTAGGCGAAACTTATTGCAAAATTGGTGGTTAAAAAATGGTGTTTTTGATACCAATTGATCTATATCGGTTCATTATTTTTTTATTATTAGGAATAGATTATTAGTTTCAATTACTTTTTAATTTAAAAAATATATCGAATCGACAAACTGCTCATCTTATATATATGTACACCTCTAATCAAGATTACAATTGTTTCATTTTTTTTTTCATTTTCATAATTGTTAGATCAAATCTTTTAGGTTTTTTTTCAGGCCAAATCAAAATTTTTAGGTTAAAGTAGCACTTATTATCAATCAACAAAAAGAATTATTGAAAATTTAAATCTATTTAAAAACCATTTATTTTTTAAATGGATTAAAAAAGTTCAAAATTCAATTTTAGGCGTTATTATTAATATGAAAGAAAAAAAAATTTATTTGCATTCATTTTTTATACTTTTAAAAATAATTTTTAAATAAAATTATTTAAATTCCTTATTTTAAATTACTTTCCACTTTTGAATTTTTGGATTTACAAAGTCAAGAAAACTTTTAAAATTTTTTGGATATATTCAAAAGTTTTTAAAAACTTTTAAAAATTTTGGTCTCGTATCATTTAAATCACAAAAATATCTACAGATCCACATGCATAGTTTTTGTTGATCAATTTAGAAATGAGCTAATAATTATTGTAATCAAATTTTGCTTTTTCTTTATAATATTGTGAAAATTTTTATGAAATTTTCCCTTTAACTAATTTTTTTCTCAAAACCCTAAATGTAACTTATCAAATATAAAAATTTAATAAATTATATAAATGATTAAATATTCATATTCGATAAATTTTATAACTTATTGAATAGTTATAAATTTTACTGAATATGTATATATAAAGACTTTAAAATTGATATGAAAAAGGATAATTAAATAATTCAATGTAAAGATAATTTTAAAAGGTGGAGTTTTCATTTGATTATTTATTATTATATAAATTTTTTATATTATTAGTAAATTAATCATATCACTTTATTAATGAAGTGAATATTAATTATTAAAATAAATATATAAAAAATTAATTTTTTATAAAAATTTTACTCATTAATAAAGTAAAATTATTTAATTTATCTTATTAATAAGATGTATCAATTAATTTACTGATAATATATAAAATTTATATATTAATAATATATTAAATATAAAAAAATAAATGTAAAAAAAAAAGGCAAACAGAAGCATCTTTAAGAAAAAAAAGGGATAGCAATAAAAACAGTGTAAATTTTGATAAAATTGTAATAATTCATTTTAAACTTTGACGTTTCCAATTTCCATATATTCGCTAGTGTACAACGAACATGCTTGCAATCAAACTTTAGAAAAAAAAAATTAGAGTATTGTTACTTACATTAATTTCCCAAGAGAAAAATAGTAAAATAAAGAAAAGGGCCCCAGGATCAAGTGAAAATTACAAGCTGCCACAAAATAATTGAACAAGTTTTGAAAGGACATAGCAATCGATATCTTCGAATATGAACGGCCCAGAAGCCAGCTAATACCGTCCATAACTCTGCTCCATTTGCTTCTTCTGTTACACAGATGTAGACATCTGATTGGCCTCTCCTTAGCATCCAACTTTTTTTCTTTTGGATTTATATAGTTGTTTCCTCTGAAAAGATAAAGTGAAGAAACCCGGTTTCAAAATCGGAAACCAAAATCAATGGATTCCTCGTTAAATTGCTCCTCATACAAGAAATACGAAATCAGAAAGCGAGAACCAAACCCCAAAACCTCTGCTTTATTAGTAATCGACATGCAAAACAAATTTTCGTCTTACGCCAACCCTATTCTCAGCAACACGATCACTACCATCGACCTCTGCCGACGAGCTTCAATCCCTGTCTTCTTCGCTCGCCTCTGCCTCAAGTCCCCCGCCGACAGCGGCATGCTGGGGGAGTGGTGGGACAACGACATCGTCTTGGACGGCACCGTTGATTCCGAGTTAATCCCCGAGATCGGACGGCTGGCGGAAGCCGACGAGGTGGTGGAAAAAACGACGTACAGTGCGTTTGAGAAGACGCGCCTGCAGGAGATGTTGGTGGAGAAAGGGGTGGAGGAGGTTATAATTACGGGGGTTACGACGAACGTGTGCTGCGAAACGACGGCGCGTGATGCGTTTGGGAAAGGGTTTAGGGTGTTTTTTTCAACGGATGCTACGGCAGCGTTGGATTTGGAGTTGCATGAGGCTACTTTGAAGAACATGGCTTTTGGGTTTGCTTACCTCATCGACTGCAAGAGGCTTCAGCAGGGGTTATTCCCTGACTAGATAAAGTAATTTTGTTTAAGAAATTGCATGTTACTAGTAGTAATCGGTGTCAATATTGCTTGTCTTTTTTTTTTCCTTTTGTTTTTTATCTATCATCTTCTGTAAATATATGTGTGTTGAGGTTTTGAATGATAATTATTTGGTTTGGTTTATTTTCTCATTTTCATTTTTTAAATAATATTGTCATTAGAGCGCGTTACTCATAATTCAAGAGAAACATTCTTTTTCATTTTTAAAAATAATCATACAGACGTAATTAGTGTTTGGCTCATTTTATTACAAGAAAATTATTTATTACAAAAGTAAAACTTAGATGTTTAACTTTAAAAATTTTAAAAATTTTTATTTAGATGAAAAACTTATTTGAATTTTTATATAAAGTTATAAATTAAATTTTTTAAAGATATTAATTATAATAATAAATATTTAATGAATTTTTTAATATTTTACTTTACTCTTTAATAATTCACAAAATTATTAGAAGGATTATATTACTTTGCTTTTTTTTTTTATTGAATTCATTTGTTTTTTTTATTATAATAAACAAAAATATATTCTTTTATTTATTTTTTATCTAAAATTTTGAGATTTAATTCGATAAAGTTAGTTATTTTAATTTTTTATTTATTAAAAGCATATTAAAATACGACCAAATGGTTTTTTCAACATATACAGCACATCTTTGTTAAAATTGTCAAACAATGTTTTAGATTCTCTTGATGACACAGCTTTATTCCAACATCACTTTTTATGAAGTTTTAGACCAGACAATTATATTTAGAATTCAATTAAAAATTTTGTATTTATTTTAAAATACTTAAGTTCTATATATGATAATAATTTTTTATATTAATTTAATTTTATATTATTTAATAATTTATTTAATTATAATATTATTTAAATGTTATTAAACTCTATTATGATTGAATAATAATATTCAACCTAACATAATTTTTTTTGAACTTACAATTAATTGAGAAGTCACCATGTGTCAATTTCATAAATAAACTATTCTCTCATTTTTTGAGGAAATTTATTTATTTATTTAATTGTATAACTTCAAATTTTAATTTGACATTTCAACTGACAAATTAAAATTTGCATTTCAAAGTGCTCTTCCAACAATTATTGATTTTTTCACTGCATTATCATAATTACTTCATTCAGAAGTGAAAATTTAATTTATTAAACCCAAAGATAATAAAATCTTTTTCATTTTTCTTTCATTCTATTACCCATTTAGTGATTAATCTTCCAAAAGAATGTCCAAATCACAATGCATTCAATTTCAGCAATCATCAGTTTCTTTACTCCAATATCACAATTAATCTGTTTATGCAAAAAAGGTGAAAAGTTTAAAAATGATGAAATATCTTTTTTTCCTTATTTAACCATTTTTCTATTAATGTATTGTACATTTAGTGATTAATGTTGTTAATATTTCCAAAAGTTTTTATAAGGAAACCTTCAAAAAAATTACCTATTTTTAATTCTTCAATTTTTATCAAGATTTTGCTTCTCTTAAAAAAATTCATCGATTTGTAAATTTTTTTTTATCATTTTGTTTAAACTCTTATGATTTGTTAATGAATATACTTACTAATTTACGATTTTTTTTTTAGAATCCATCAATTAAAAGATAAAAAATTTATTAATAATAATTTAATTAATTTCTTAACATTATTTAATTATAACATTATTTAAATGTTATTAAACTGGAATATGATTAAATAACAATATTACTATTACATAGTATTATTAAATAATAGTATGTAGATAATGTCACTTAAATAATTGAATTTTATTTAATAAATACTATTATTTTTATTTATTAAAATATTATATTTACAACAATTTAAATATTTATTTTAAAAATATAATAACATTACGTACCAAAACATATTTTATAAATTTAAAAATTTTAAAACAAAACGAAAACAAAATAAAAAAAAAATGAAACTACCAAACGAGTCCTTACATTTTCTTGATGGACTAACACAACAGTCCTTTTTTTTAATAATTTTTCCAATTCTCAAATTCTCGATTGTAAATTCTCGGTAAAAAGATCGGCGCAGTCAGACAATAAAAAGTCAAAAGAGTGGTAAAGAACTGTAGGGTAGGAAACTGTAGGGGATCAAAACCTTTGTAATCCCAATATCCTATCCAGTATCTGCTCTTTTCTCACCCAATTCTTTTTCTTTTCTAACAGCACAACAATACCTTCAAAGCCAATTCAATCTTTCTGTCTTGCTTTTGACTTCTTCTTCTTCTTTCTCACTCCTTCCTTCCCTTCCGTATCGAATTCTCAAGCTGTCAATGGAGATTCTATCTTCTTCTTTATGCGCAACCCACGGCGGCGGCCTAGTCAATTTTTGTGGCGGTGGCTCCGTCGCTGTTCTTGGCTTCCCTCTCCAACATCTCAAGACTCAACCCCTTCCTGATTCTAAAAAAAGGCAGAGTTTTGGGGTCATAAAGGCTTCTGTTGCCAAGACAGAAGTTGCACTTCTCAGAATTGGCACTAGAGGAAGGTACTTTCTTTTGCCTTCTGTTGTTTGTCCTCTAGCGTGTTTCTGAATTGTTGCTTAGTAATGTGGATCATTGATGCCCTTGGTTGTTGAATTCAGATGGGTTTGGATTTCAATGCTGGAAAGTGGTAATCTTTCTAATTTGTTTGAACACTTGGGTGGTTTTTTCTTGGTTTAATTTGATATGTTAAATCTAGCTTTGATTTCGACAAATTCTGTAAATTACTAATCTAATTTGTAAGTTTTTGTAGTATTATACATGCATTCTTCCTCAATGTTCAGTTTGATTGGTAAATATATCCTGCTTGACTCTGATTCATTCCATCAGTCGTTGGCCTTTTTTGTTATTTAATATTTGTTAGTTTCAGTTGTTCTTTTAAAATACTTGCTGTCTTTCTTAGGCAGTGTAGTGAATTGATGGTCTTCTTTCATTTGGCTGAAAAAATATCATTTTAAGATTCCTGCAATTCATTTCCTGGAAAAATTCAGAACAATTTTAGGGACTTTCTTTGTAGAAGAACTGAAACTTATTTCATTTCTTTAATATTGATGCATAGCCTTCAGTTTATTTTAGCATTTTTGTATCCATCACTTTTAACATGACTTTTTCTTTTTCTTTTATTTCTTGTTTATATTTTGTGAAATATATCTTGAATCTCTTCTTGCTATTTATGTCCTTTCCATGTGTAGGACAGCCTTTTGGCACTCGCTCAAGCTCACGAGACACGTGACAAACTCATGGCTTCCCACCCAGAATTAGCTGAAGAAGGGGCTATCAAAATTGTTGTAATAAAAACAACTGGTGATAAAATACTAAGTCAGCCCCTTGCAGACATTGGTGGGAAAGGCTTGTTCACAAAAGAAATTGATGAGGCTTTAATAAATGGTGATATTGACATTGCTGTCCACTCAATGAAGGACGTTCCGACTTATTTACCAGAGAAGACGATTCTACCTTGCAACCTTCAACGTGAGGATGTTCGTGATGCATTTATTTCCTTGAGTGTGTCTTCCTTGGCTGAGCTTCCTGCTGGGACCATGTGAATGGAACAGAGACAAGAAAATTAGAGAGACATGTAGTTTGCCAACACGCTATGCCAGAAGATCAAAACCCCATCTTGCACAATTTTGTTCAAGCTATGAGAAATAGAACTAGTGAAAAAACTAACTGCAGTAGCTACTATTGAAGTGCCTAGACATTGTCTAAGTCCAAAACTAAAGTCCAAAAATAAAGGTTGACAACAGAAAAAATGCCTTTTTCCTGGTAGGAGTTAGGAGGTTTAGAAAACAAGCATGTGAAGATGTACCATCAGGCATAAAGATACAACAAACCTGACTAATACACAGAAATATGAAAGTCAAATGAAGGAAACATAGAACAATAAAAGATCTTACTGCTTCGTATGTTAAAGTGCCCGATCGAGAAACAATTCCTATGCGACCTGGTTTGTGAATATGCAGGCATAATTCCAATCTTGCATTCCCCAGGTTTAATGATCCCAGGGCAGTTTGGACCAATCAACCTAGTTTTTGATTGCTGATTAAGGGCAGCCTTCACACGAACCTGCAGTAAAAAAATATCAGCTTTGATCTCAAAAAGATAAACAACAATCACTTGGAAGGAAGAACTAAACTGTAATTTGAGTAACAGCGACACAGCCCAAGTGTGCTTATTGCAGTCATTACCTTGGAAATGCACATAATGCAAATAACATTGACTAAAATCACTTCTAAAATGAAAACCACAATACAAATTCATTCCGAGAGATAAGGAAGCAGAATTACAAATTTAAACACACAATTAAACAAACAGCTTTCCTTCTAAGGTGCCTTTGATTCGTTTACCATGTCATGTTGAGGAATCCCTTCCGTGATACAAACAACAAGATCCAATTCAGCTTCCATACCCTCCATGATAGCAGCTGCAGCAAAAGGTGGAGGAACATAAATGACAGAAGCATTAGCCTTGGTTTCAGCCTTTGCTTCGGCAACTGTGTTGAAAACAGGAAGTCCTAAGTGCTCTGTGCCACCCTTCTTTGGTGTAACTCCACCAACCTATCAAAAGAAAAATTAGGCAAAACTAAAGGACTAAAAAAGAAAATATGACTAATAAGCAACCTTGAATCAATCCCAGAGTTCATGCAGACACAATCGACAATTGTAAACATTATGATATGCAGAAATTCACATAAAATCTTACAAAACTAACAGAAACCCAGTTCTCTGACATATATAAACAAATCATATAAAGTTCTTACTTTTCCTGGATTTTCTCAATAACCAATCAGGTATTGCAGTGAAGCAAAGAGACCCCATTTAACAGATTCAGAAAAAAATCCATGAAAAAAAGGAGGTGAAAGTTTAATAGAAATTCGAAGTACCATCTTAGTGCCATATTCGATGGCTTGCTCGGTGTGGAAAGTGCCATTCTTTCCAGTTATGCCTTGGCAAATAACGCGAGTGTTCTTGTCTACGAAAACCGCAGGTGGAGGCGCTGGAGCGGCCGAGAAAGACCGTGACTGAGTCAAAAAATGAGAAGAAGAGGAAGAGGAAGAGGAAGAGGAGGAGAAGAGACTGAGTGGGGATATTTGGAGCTTGTGAGAAGAAATCTTGGAAGACAAAAAATGGATGAGTCGTGAGGCTCGTCTAGTCATGGCTACTGCTGCTACTGATTCAGTATCGGATCTCCTTTGCCTCTTCCGCTGCAAAATGCAAAAACATATGCTCCACCAAAATATTGCTGTAGAAAAACCAAAACCTATTCTGGCCAGCTTAGAGCTTTACACTTTCTTTCCAAAATTTTTCTCTGTATTAATTATTTTTCCATTTCCTTTTTTTTTCTTAATGGACCAGATCTTGGGTCTAAATTGGGGGCTATCAGCCGAAAGTATCCCCTAGAACCCAAGTTATGATAAAAAATTAAAAATTAAATAAAATATTAGAAACAACTAATGTTGTCTTAAAAAAAAAAGCAATGTTTCAAACAATTAATATATAATAATAATGGTTGATACTTTTTAAGTGGAGAATTACTCAGATTTATAATCCTTGGCATTGTTTAATTCTATTAGTAGAAAATATTGTTTGGTAAATATAGTTCTAGCCAATTGTTATGAACCAAAACAAAAAAAATTGAGATGAAACTGTAATGACAGAGAAATTACTTGCATTTTCTTTCTTTTGGAAAATCTCCAATTTCTCTATCTATTTTTGCACACTTCAATTTTACTTAAAAGAGTAGTTATTGTGACTTTAAAAATGATTAAAACAACAAAAAAGTTTTTAAAATTTAATTTATTTAGATAATTTTTTATGTTTTTGATGTACTTAAATAAGTTACTAATTTTTAATTTACACTTCCAATAATTTTTTAATTTTCAATTTTATTAAAATAAAATTTTTATCTTTAATTTATACTAAAATAAAATTTTAATATAAATCAATCATTCATTTGAAATAAATATTTATTTGTATACAAATTAAAGGATAATAATTTATTCGAATATAATAAAATTATAAAAATTTATTTAAGAAAAAAAAGATTATTTAAAATAAATTAATATTTTAACATTAAAGAAATTTAGTACATTTATTTTCATTTTATCTTTTTACTCCAAAACTAGTATTATCCATCAACATTAAAATGCATCATTTTCTAAAACAAACGAAGCAAGCAAATAGAGTGGAGTGCTTTTTGTAGGCCATTGAAGCCATCTTGAGTTCTTGATCCATATTTTTCCTAAACAAAGGAGTAGGCCCATGGGTCCAGGTGAATCAATTCGAAGCAGGTTGAGGTTGAGTGTTAAACTGGCGACTGGAGAGGATCCCTTGCACGACTCTTCCAGGTCCCAACAAGCTTGGAGACTTTGAAATTTCCAAATTCAATATTTTCATACCAAAAATATCTTATCCATGTCCACTTCTACGCATAAAATATCTTCTTTCACGACACAAACTTCATCTTCCTCTCTTATACTTCTATGGAGGGGAAAACCAATTGAAAAAAAACTTTTAAAAAAATGCCTGCAACATGTTTCCCTTTGTACACACCTGCAACTTCAATCATAACCAAAAGCTCAACCCCAAAACCTTCCTCTTTCAGCACCTCAACTTCTAAGAAGTTGCCAATATATCACCATTCATTTACATGCAAAGCTTCAGCTTCGCCCTCTTCTTCCATCACGGATTTTGACCTCTATGATCTTCTAGGCATTGATAGCTCCTCCAATCAATCACAGATTAAAACAGCTTATCGTGCCTTGCAAAAGCGGTGCCACCCTGACATTGCTGGACCAGCAGGGCATGACATGGCCATCATTCTCAATGAAGCTTATTCAGTTTTATCTGACACTGGTTCTCGTATGGCTTATGACAAGGTTAGTTACCCAATTTCGAGGATTTCTCTTCACATCTTGCCAATCCTAAGACGGCATAATTTTCTTGAGGAAAAATTGATTGGGAATCAATGAAAAGTGCAGGAACAAGCAAAGATGGCAGAGCTGAGGGGTTATACAGGGAAACCTCTATATTCAGTGTGGCTTGGATCAGAAACTGAGCAACGAGCAGTTTTTGTAGACGAAGTCAAATGTGTTGGTTGCTTAAAATGTGCCTTGTTTGCGGACAAGACTTTTGCTATCGAATCTGTTTATGGAAGAGCTCGAGTTGTGGCTCAATGGGCTGATTCTGAACACAAAATCCTGGAGGCTATTGAAGCTTGCCCTGTTGATTGCATTTCGTAAGGATCTTGAACCTGATCTTGCTTTTAGCATAGCACTAATCGATTTACTCTTGCTTCAAAATTTTGCAGTTCAATCTATAAGTCTTAATACTAATAAGAAAGATAACTGACAGGAAAAATGACAATATTGTTACCACAGGGGATGGTATTGATATGGATTATCATGTATTTATTCAGTTTTTGAGAGTTTAGTTCTTTAGTTTTCATTGTTGTTTCTGTGGAATATCATTTAACAACAGCATTGTGGAGAGGTCAGACCTCGCGGCGCTGGAATTTTTAATGTCCAAGCAACCTCAAGGCAATGTTAGAGTTGGTGTAGGCAACACGGTGGGAGCACGAGTCTCAAACATATTTGTTGATGTTAAGAAATTTCAAACGAGATTTGTTGATGCCATGGACAAAGAATCCAAGGTATGAGCCTATCAAGACTCTCTTTATAGAAATGAATCTTTTGAATTACTTTTGCTGTCACATGTCAGGAGGCAGAGCTCCGTAGGGAAGCAAGGATGTCAGCAATTCTCGCGATCAAATCTATTTCAAAATGGTGGTATTGGGCGCAATCACCCAATGCAGGAGCACCACTGGGGGAGTCTCAACGAAACTTGACACACATTTCTCGTAAGTCATCAGAACCGAACATTAACAAGCTCCGTGATGCTGCTGCTGCTAGAAAACAGGTAAGAGAGAGTTCAAGAATCACTGGCGCTCGTATCCCATCAAGTTATATGTATGATGATGAGTATTGGATCCCATCAAGACAAGCTCTTCCAGCTTCAAGTAATAACAGCTACAGCTCTAGAGTTGCCTCAAAGCCTTTGCAAACTAATGAGAAGAAGGAAACAGACGACCAAATTTATGAAATATATAGAAGGAAGAGGAACTGGATAGAGTGGGGAATTCCAGTGGTGGCTGCAACAATTGCTGCTGCTATAGTTCGGCTACAAGTTGGAGACAAAGTGGTTGGTGAAATCACAGAACACGTAGGCGGCTCTTTGGCACTAACAATGGTTAATAGCGCTTGGCTACAGGTTATTTTAGCAGGGATTACATGGTACTTAATTGGATCTGCAATGGTGGAGCTAATAGAATTTATTAGGAATAGGTGAGAGAGTTACACAGAAAACAAAGGAAATTTTCATTGATTGATATATAAAATGGGCGAATAGTTTGTTTGTATAATAAAAATTTGATATTGATAAATTTGTATACATTTTTATTCAGCCTGCACGAACCCTATAAATAGCTTTTCATTTCTTTTTCACCTTTTTTATTCTCTAATGCGGATGGGAATTGAAAGATCAGTATTGAACAAGGAGAAATAAATAGAGAGTTGCTCAATCTGATTTTTCTGGTAGTAGAGAAATTAATGGTGTAGTGCCCCGGCCCAAATGATAATTGGATTAGACTAATAGCAAAATACATCAGTTTATTAAAAGATTGATTAGTAAAAAAAAAAAGAAATTGAGTTATTAAATGAGAAACAACCTAACATCGAGAAACAAAAAGGAAATGAGAGTTCTTCTTCTTCATCTTCTTTGGAGTTAGAGAATATAAAAAATCAAGTTGGCAATTCAAAATCAAGTTGGCAATTCAAAATCAAATGCTACAATCAAATTAATCCCTTAAAGTTAAGTATATGTTCTCTTTTTATTTAAGAAGAAATACCAAGTTAATTACTATTATTTGGAGTTGAAGTTTTGAGAGCAAAATCAAGAAAAATTATGAAATCTGTCATTAATCTTCTTGATCTGCTTGGGTAAATTATTGAGCTTTGTTTATTTCATATTCTTAAGATTTATTGATGATTATTGAATGAAGTTTAAAAGCTAAAAGTGGGGATTTTAGTTTTAATTATTAAATGAGAAATTCTATTTTTAGATGAGATATTATGATATGTAATAATGAATTAAAATAGAATTTTGTATTAATAGATAGATTATTGCTGTGATTATTATATATCTTTAGAAAGCATGTTGAATCTAGTTTCTAATAAAATAAATGAAAGTTAAATCCAAATTTTTTATGAAGAGTTGTCTAATTTTTACTTTAAAGATATGCAAGCTGTAAGGTAAAAGCATCAGGGTTAAATTACGAAAATTGTCTTAATTTTTATACAAGAAATTACAGATTAAGCCATATATGTTTGGAAAGCTTATTGAGTCTGCTTTCTAACAGAGCAAGCAGAATTGAATTTGGAGTTTCTTATGAATTAATACATGATTTTTAGGAGAAGGTATACAGGCTGTCTGGCAACAACATATGATGTGGATTTCAAAAATTGTTATAATTAATCCACAAGGAATCACGAGATGGACCATATATGGTTAGAAAGCTTGTCGAGTCTAGTTTCTAACGCATTAAAAAGATTTTAATTTCGAGTTGGATATATTGAGATATGGTCATTTTAGTAAAAGTAATGCAGGCTGTCAAAATTAGTTACTCGAGTTATTTCTTGTTTAGCTTAATTGTTTTAGTATAAACGGTCTCAAATGGGTTGATTAATTACTGTTATATTGAAATTTTCTTGAATAAGTCATTAATTATTGAGGGAGAAAAACTAGGTGGTGGAATCGGAATGAGATAAGTAGAATCTCACATACTTTGCTTATTTCCAAATCTATGTATATATGTATGTTTCTAAATGAATGAATATTTTATTTCATTATTTTCGATGTATGAAAATAGGATTAAGCATATGATTACTTTGTATTTCTCTATATAAATGATGGATAATGCTTATGAATAAAATGAGAAAATGATTTATGTTTAAAGAATGATTTTGTGATGGCTACGTTTTTACATCCCTGGGAAGTGAAATCATCGACACCAGAACTAGTTCTACGATCTTGCTAATAGGTTCTATTAGTTAGCGTAAGGCTCTGACTAGCGGGTTATAATAGTTAGCAGTGATCATAATGATGAAATTGTCGATACGGCTAATATCACGGATTATAGTAATGACTGTAGCTAATGATAAACGAATTATAATGATAATTTATAATAATGATGATTTACAATGATTTTTAATGATTGATCCATTATTTGGTTTGATTATGATATTTGAATAGTAATATATTTTACAATGATTTATGAATTTACGAAATGTTTAATAGAAAGATGATGGTTGAAATGTTTTGACATTATGATTTGGTGAATGTTTGGAATAATTTATATGATATGTATGAAAATTATGCTTGATCCGATAAAGTATGTGAGCCTATACTTACTGAGTTGTGGTTTGCTCATTCTCTTTTTACTTTTTCTTTATAGATGATTAAGTGATAAGTTTGGTTAGTCTTGTATAAAGCTAGAAGATGAAATGAGAAATATTACTTAGTCGTCGAAGAATATGTTGGTCAATGAGATCTTAAGAGACAATTTTATATTTTATATGGTTTATATTTGGATATATAAAGATGCATCATCAGTTGGATTTAAAATATGAATTTTACTTGACAGACTATATCAGGTTATTAAAAGAATTTTAGAATGATTAAAAAAGAAAGCTTCATATTACTTTGGAGTTTTTTTCAAGATAATATGACCATGTTGGATCTTGATCTCGGGACGTGACAAATGAAAAAGGTGTATAGACTCTAAACAAGCTATTATTCAATTCCATAAGCCCATAAAACGTGCATGGACTCTAAACAAGCTATTAATGGAAAATGTAACTTCAAAGATGGATTTTGGGTTCTATATTCATGACTTTTTTCTCTCTGGCTAGAAGTTGTGATTGACTTAATACTTGGCTGCTGCAACAGTCTTTTAATGTAAAAAACAAAGGCAAAGCAACACGAATTGATATGAAATGAAAAGTGAAAATTGTCGAAACAACATTTCATTATTGAGTATATTTCATCATTGATGACTGACGAGTTACAGACTATAAGTTGAAACAAAATTTGGGGTAAACTAAGGACCTTATCTTGTCAAAAGATATTCAATCCATCCATCTATGGTGGCAAAGTATTTTCTTCGCCAGTTTGCACTGATGCAAAGTGGTGCAATGACACTCCAGAATCCGACAGCATATGATACAAACACAAATGAATAGAAAAACAAGGGTTTATCAACGAGGCCTTCCTCTGCATTTTCTTTTGGATTTTCTTTTCTTCCATCGTCTTCATTGTCATTTCCTGAGCATTTTCTTTGTAATGGTTCTCCGCAAAGTTCTTGGTTGCCTTCGAAGCTACTTTCAGAGAATATTGTTGAAAAGTGTTCATTAGATGGGATCCTCCCTGAGAGGTTGTTGAAAGCAACAAAAAAAGTTGTGAGAAAATCGATCTGGACAATTTCAGGAGGTATCTGTCCTGTTAGGTTGTTGTGGGAGAGATCAAGGCTCTCCAAATTTGTGAGATTTTTGAAAGATTTTGGAATATGACCCGTTAAAAGGTTTTGTGAGAGGTTCAAAGAACGCAGTTCTGCTAATTCACCAATTTCATCTGGAATGAAACCAGCCAATATGTTAGCTGAAAAATCAATCCCTGTCATGAGAGTAAGGGGGATACCCTGGTACAAATATGATTTCCCCTTGGTGGTGAAATCAACCGGAACCCAAGAGTTTGCTTGAAACTTCTTTCTCCAGACTGAATTGTTATTGAGACAAGAAGGAATGTTCCCTGAAAAATTATTATTTGAGAAATCTAAGAACTGCAACATTTGCATTTGGCATAATTGCCGGGGAGGAGGTCCTCTAAATTGATTTTCTCCTAAAAGAAGGGCTCCTAATTGCATGAAAACAGGTAGACTTAAGATGGTTCCTGACAGGTGGTTATGTCGAACGTCTATCAGCTTCAAAGACAAACTTTTGGATAAGCAAGCTGGAATATTCCCCACAAAGAGATTATGATGAAGCAGCAACCATGTCAAATTCGGCATACTACAGTTTTCTGGAAGCAGCTCACCATCCAAGCTATTGTTTGACAGATTCAAGTACCATAATGGTGAATTGTAGGTTAGACCAACTGGGACTACCCCAGAGAGGAGATTGCTAGACAAATCCAAGCTTTCTACATATTTCAGTTTAACTACAGAAGGGGGAATGTTACCAGAAAATTGGTTGGAGGAAGCATTGAATCCTTTCAGCTGAGGGAGGAATAGATCAATATTTATGGGTAGATGCCCATCAAAATGATTGTTAGAGATATCTAGCTTAGACAGTGTAGATTTCTTTTGGTGGCCTTGAGGAAATTGACCAACAAAAGAATTGCTTCTCAGGCTCAATACAGAAGAAACATTATGAAGCAACCAAGTTGGGCAGCTGCCAACCAGTAAGTTGCTGGATAAATCCAGGGTTTGCAAGTTATATTGGATAGAAAGGAACCTAGGAATTATGTGACCACCCTGACGGTTGAGGTTGCATCCAGCCAAAAGCAAATGTTGTACTTGGAAACAAGGATGCCAAGTTGGATTTTCAGTTTCAACTTCTAATTGGTAATTGTAGGAAAGATCTAGATGACTGAGCTTTGAATGATTTGCAAAGATAGAAAAAGACAGCAGACCTTCAAAAAGGTTATAAGAAACGTCAATAGACTCAATTTTTGATAGATTAGCAAGGAAGGAGGTAAGGTTTCCTTGAAATCTATTCTTTGACAAGTTCAGAGTTCTGAGCGATGGCATATTGCCCCAACAGGGTGGCACAGCATCTTCAATTGAGTTAGCTGAAAGATCCAGCCATTGTAAGTGAACGAGTTTACATATTTCTGCATGACAAGCCAGGACCCTTTTCAGAAATTATCAAATACATACATATATATATATATATAGCCATTAATTCAATGGCAGCAAAGACTTAGATTAACGTAAAGCAGGACCGAAAATCTCACCTTCGGGATTAGTCAGTTCACCAATATTATTCCCTCGGAGATGCAATTCCTGCAGTTCCTTGAGTTGAGAAAACAAACTCATATCAAGGAAGACAGGAAACCCTGGATCTTCATCTTCCTTGATATAGTCATAGAAAATTCTGATCACATGAGAGGTTGTGGGGCTACAGTAAATCCCATCCCACCGGCAACAGTCATCAGAGCTGCCTGGATAAAAGTATTCATATCCATAGCCCAGAGATTGTCCTATTTGCTGAAGAGCTGTCTTCTCATCATCCAGACAACCTTGGCTGCATCCAAAGTTGCAGCAGATTATCGTGGTTATAAGCAAAAACAGCATGCCGCTATCAGCAGAGAAATTGTTCATATTGATGTGCCCAGTTATTCTAACAACTAAATTCTGTAACTTGTTTTCTCTTTTAGGAAGTTTCAAGTTTCAACTCTGTATTATCTCGCATATGAAACCTAATTGAATTTGCCTAGAAGGCAAACTTGTGAGATTTGAAATTGGAAAGCACCCTAATTGTTCAAAACAACGGTCCATGAACTAAAATAAAAACAAAACAAATGGCATCCTGTTCACAGACATACTTTGTCACCAACTTGTAGTCCTACTTACACACAATTTTCCAAGAAAAACTTCCATAGTCAAAGTTAAACCTGTGCTATGGGGTACGATCAGAGAGAACACCCAAGAAATTTCCCTTACCAATTGAATTTCTTTGCCATTAATGTCTCTTTGATTATAATAAAATATATATAACGTCAATTTGCTGGGAAACTTTCCATGTCGAACTTACAAGTTCAGCAATTAGCTACTACTTGGCGGTAGAGTAAGTTGTTCTTTTTCTGGTGCGAAAAACGTTTTCTCACTTTCCTCTCTTGACCAACTGCATCTAACACAGACAACCGAAAGTTCAGTGCTAAAGCAAATAGACCATCCAAATCCTTATTTTCTTTCAACCAATTCAGGCAATCCCGGTCTACGTTGCATCCCTCTTGAAAGCAAAGTGGCCTATATGTCTGCTCAAAAATGGTCATATACGTTGCATATTATTGATAACATTGAACGAATTATAATTTTGAAATATAATTAGAAAAATAAATAATTTTCTTAATTTCAGTGAAAAAAATTAAAATTTTCTTTTTAAAATTTTTCAATGATATACTAATATGCATGCAAATATTTGCAATGTACTTTTGATTTATGATTCATTTGAATGGATAGTAAAATTTTTTATTGTGATAATGATGAGATTAATTATCTTAGTAAAATTAAATACTATATTAATGAGAATAAAATTATTAATGAAATATGTATTTGGATGAAAAAAATAGTAAAAAATAGTGATATGGTCGAGAACAATTGAGTGCTCTAAGAAAAAAATTGAGAATAAAAACCCTTGGTTGTTCATTGGAGGGTTCAAGCAGGAACCCAGACGGACACGGTGGGAATAACTCCACCAATCCCTGCGACACGGTTAGACCAAAAAAGTGCTGATTCAAACAGATAAACAAACTAATTCGTCGAATCAATTGATAGCGACCTTTTATCGTGTTGGAACGGTTATGTTGAGTGTTGACGACAATCCGGTATACACTACTTTCTCTTCTTCTTCCTCCTCTTTTCATGTGGACCATGTTACGGACAACTGAAACTTCAGCGCTCTTGCAAGCATGGTGAAGAAATTTCACTTGTCCCGTGGAAAGCAGCGGTGGCAAATGGCAATTATAAATTCCAAAGGGATTGCAGCTAATTCATTGATAAAATAAAACACAAGGCAGCTAGGCTCACCATGGAGATTACCGCTTTCTATACATATTTCTTACTTTTGCTTATATGCTTTAATTGCCAAGGGTGCTTGGAGGAAGAGAGAGATGCTCTTCTAAAAATCAAAGCTTCATTTAACAGTCCAGATCCAGGTGCTTTCTCAAACTGGTATGTACAAGAGTGTTGCCAGTGGGAGGGAGTTGAATGTGATCCATCTACAAATCGTATTAGTAAGATCTTCTTTCACTACTGGAGGGATCGGAGCTTGCCTGATTTGTGGTATCCAAACGCTACTTTATTTGCTCAGTTTAAGGACTTGCAAGAACTTGAACTGCCCGGGAATCAGATAGGAGGATTCATTTCACCTCATGGTAAACAGTGTTACCTCACTCCTACCATACCTATTTATTTATTTATTTTTATGTAGAACGTGGTAGTGGAAGATAAGAAAAAAGGTTAAAAATGCTGAAATTTAAAAGAGTGTTAATTTTGTAAAAATGATTATATAAATTAAGTTTGATTCACTTAAGAATGCTTTTAAATTTACCTTCATTTTTGTTCTTTACATACTTTCTTTTTTCAAAAATTTTTATAAGTAAAATTATTAAAATACATTTTTTTTTACAAACATTCAACATATCCAATAAATTTTATCATTTTTGTAAAATACATTTTCGAAAAGATATAACACTTCTGAAAATACATATAATCATTTTTTAGAAGTGTTAATACTTTTTAAAAATGTATTTTTGAAAGTGTTAATAATAATGACTCTTAAAAAAATAAATTTTTAAAAAACTATAATACTTTTCATTAAAATTTATTAATTTTTAAATTTATGATTTTTTTAATAATAACTTTTTTATTACACAAATTAATAAAAATTTTAACAAAATTCTTTTTTTAAATTTTTCACAAACCTTCACGCCAAGTATTATAAAAAAATATATTGTCGAAAAGTGTTATTACTTTTTAAAAAAATATTTTTGAAAAGTTTGCATTTTTTGAAAATGAATTTTCGAAAAATCAAAACACTTTTAAAATTTATTTTCGGAAAATTACAAAATTTATTTGATATGAATATTAGAAGATTTTTAAAAATAATATTAAAATAATTTCACTTAAAAATAATTAAAAAAAAATAAATATAGAGAGAAAAAAGGTGAGGTGGATTTACTCGTTCCCTCCCTGCAAACCTATTTATCATGCACTAGCTTTTTTTTTTTCTTTTACAGCTTAACCTACTAATTAATTAATGTAAACAATCAAATACCTACTTTTTTTTTTTTGGAAAAATCTCCGCAGCATTTATAAAACTCAAGCGTCTTCGGAAGTTGAATCTCCATGACAATTCCATACATAATGGCTCTAATCTCTGGTGGGGGAAATTTCCATCCATTTACTCAGTAGATCTGTCCTATAACAAGTTTACTACTGATGGTCTCTGCTCAAGGAAATTTCCTTTTCTTTATTCCTTGGATTTGTCTGGTAACAAGTTAGATGGTAACATTCCAGAATGCCTGTGTGACAACCGTTTTTCCAAAGAATTGATTCTGTCTGATAACAATCTTCATGGCAGCATCGGTTCATGTTTGGGTAATATGGTTTCACTCAAACATCTGGATCTCTCTAGCAATCAATTCAATGATTCTTTTCCTTCTAAGCTAATCAGCAACCTGACAAGTATTGATTCACTTATTCTATCAAGAAATGAGTTCAAAGGCATGATTTCACTCTCCATTTTTGCCAATTTGTCGAGGCTGCGTTGCCTTGACATTTCATACAACCACTTGGAAGTTGAAACAGAGTCGCCAAGTTGGTCTCCATCTTTCAACCTAAATGTTCTACATTTAAGTGGTTGTGACCTCAAGAATATTCCGAGCTTCCTCTCAACACAGCACCACCTTCTATCCCTAGATTTATCATACAATTTACTCATTGGGAACATTTCTTGGATGCTGTGCAATATTACTTCAGAATTACGGCTACGAGGCAATAACTTGTCCGGTTCCTTCCCCAGGACTTTTCAAAACATAAGCTCTCAACTTACTGTTCTTGACATCTCTGACAATTTCTTGCATGGGCCATTACCCAAAGATATCGACCTGAATTTTCCACGATTGCGCTTTTTGAATGTTTCCATGAATAGCTTCAATAGCAACCTCCCCCAATCCCTTGGTAGCCAAATTCTGAGAGAACTGGATTTATCAAACAATCAGTTCCAAGGAGAAATTCCCTATAGTATGACGAGAAATATGACTTCTCTTGAATATTTGAGGTTATCCGGAAACAATCTGAGAGGAGATGCACTTCCCAAAAATTCAAGTTTACCTAAGATAAGATGGCTTTATCTCAACAAAAATTACTTGTCTGGAACATTCCCAGATACCCTCGGGAAGAGCATGGACTTGGAAATTGTTGACATTCGGCGTAACAGCTTGTCAGGTGAGCTTTCATTATACTTGCCTGTGCTCCCTCAGTTAAGAGCACTACTCCTCGGAGGAAACCGTTTCGACGGGCAAATACCACTGCAAGTTTGCCAAATGAGGGATTTGCAACTTTTAGACATTTCGAGAAATAGTCTTTCAGGTGAGATTCCCGACTGTGTTGGCAACATTACTTCTTGGACAGATAGTTCTTACCGTGTTTATCTTCTAAATGATCACCGGAGCTCTTTTGATATCATAATCAACGGTTTCTCCGTTACTCTTGAGGCTCTCAATTTTGATTTTATGGGAATAGATGTATCTTTCAATAGACTAACTGGTAAAATTCCCGTCCAAATGACACGATTGAAGATGATTCATTTTCTGAACATGTCCAACAACCTTCTCACGGGTCAAATACCTTCACCCTCCGGAAACTTGGCACAACTAGAAAGCCTAGATCTTTCACAAAACAATCTCTTCGGTGGTTTACCCCTAGAACTAACTACTCTTGAATTTCTCGCGCTTTTTAACGTCTCTTTCAACAATCTATCAGGCATGATACCAGTAGTAGCCCAATTTGGAACATTTACAAGTGACAGTTATTTAGGAAATCCAGGCCTTTGCGGCCTTCCGGTTGGAAGGCAATGCGCCGAGACAGCACCAGTTTACGTAAGTGCAGAAACATCAGTTTGTCTCTTCACAGATACTGCTACTGGATATACTTTGCTGTTTTGGTGTGTCATTTTTTTTCTTTATTAAGAGTACGATTGAAACTGCATAGGCTTCATTTTTTCCGTTGATTCATGGATCTAAGAACCATGTAAACTTATCAGATGAATAAGCGAATATTCCAGTTTTATTACAAGAATTTAGGCTTCATATTCAGTAAATATACCCATCAACAAATACAGAGTGATTAATAATTATTAACAAGAAGTTTGACTCAGCAGAATGGGCTATTCGACACCTGATCTAGTTCGGAAGTAGCTGTTCCTTAGTTTGGTTGCTCTTATTTCATGCTCTGCCTCGGTTTCAGGTCCATTCGAAATAAACATTCCCAGCTCACCCAATTGAATTATTTTTACACTTCAAATTTGAAAATTAAAGCTGACTTCCGAATCTAAGGAGAGAAAATAATCCTAGAACAAAGCAGGCATGATCTTATAAATGAAAGCTTGCACACAGACATGATCTCCAAAATATCTTTCACATTGTACTACAACCGGGCCCTATCGGCCTAATATTCACCAGCGACAACAGAACCAACATTTAACCATACCATAGTTTGGTAGCAATGCAGCACTCAAGTGTCTAAAGTGCAAGATGCTTTGGGTAAACACGCATCACAAATACATAAATATATGTTTGAAACTTTCATCTCAAATATTGCTAAAGGTCGAGTATCCTTCACATTCATATAAGCATCAAAATAATTTCTAATGAAATAGTCTGCATCAAATTTGCAGAAGATGTTCAGAAATCTTCCTGATTAAACAATTGCTTGCAAGAATACTCAGTAGCGATACTTGGTAGAGTAATCTTTAGGAGCAATTACCAGACCACGACCCTTCCTTGCCCCACGATATACAGTCTCAACAATGTCTATGAACTCCTGCTTGTCCTTAAGAGCCCAGTTAATCTTGTTGTTATTTCCAGTGCCAAGGTCAATCATGATGTGTTTGTTTCTGAAGAAGAACATGACTGTGGATGGATCGTACAGCTCATACATTGTGTTAAAATCAGGTACTTCCGTTATGTCCACAAGATAAATCACAGCAAAGTTCTTTATTGTTTCAGCAACCGAAGCAAGCACCTCATCCATCTGAAAACATAAATCAAATTAACTAACCAACCATGGATTAAGTATAAGTATAACAACAACACTCTTTTCATTCCAAAGGAAGTAAAAGCAAGTTAATAATAAATCATTCATTTCATATTGAATACAGAATGACAGAAATTGCAGCTTCCAGATATGCAGGACTCCAAAGAAAAAGGAAAAATGCAGAATGCTATCAAAAAGCTATTAAAGTCCAAGTCCATGTACATACATACACACACCCCAAAGGTAACAACCTGAATATTAGCAAAACAAAAACTGTTTTTCTATTATGTGAATAAGCCCAACCTAACAATCCACTTAAAGTCATTATTAAACAGCCACCAAATATAACTCTCATCCAAGTAAGATAATAATTTCAGTCTTTAAGTTGGAACAAAAAAATATTCGGGCTTTAAGGACTTGACTAGAGGGCATAAAAATAAGGAGAAAGCCCGTATGTTACTAAAAAGTGAAAATAGAACTTCCTGACTACTTCATTATCATTCAAGTTCAATGAACAGGTGGAAACTTTAGTTCAGTAAATGGAACAATACTTCAGAATATAAAACAGTAAGTCATTATCAAAAGCTCTGGCCATCTTTCCTTTTTTTGCTCACTTGGTGAAGATTCTAACCTCCTACTCAGCTAAACCATTGGCTGAACAGGAAGATGACAGAATGAATTTCACAAGCCATGTTCAAACTGAAACACCAAATATAGTATCAATTTTTGTTTTACTTCCAAATATTTTAAATTTGACTCGCAACAATTAAGAATAAATTTATTCAGAAAATAGTTCATCTAGCATTAAAATTTGCGAGTAATTTCATAAGGTATCAAAACTGAGCAAGAATGTCAGAAAAGCAACATAATAAATATTAGACATTCTACTTAAGAAAACACTTAAAAGAAATTAGCTAACTAGCAACCTACGGACTACGGTACACAAAAAACATAAAAGGGGGCTCAAGACATCGTTAAGAACCAAGATCAAAAAGCTTTTCTGAACCAAGTCACCTTTGTAACCAATGAACGCTTCAAAAAAAACAAAGGATGCTCGCTAGCAGCTCAACTGGATTGAAGACCAGGCCCAAGGCAGGGCTTTTGTTGAAAAATTTACAAAGAAGGTATAACAAAGCAAATTAAAGCATTTGAAAACAACCACCCTACTAACAGTAGTATATTAGAAAGACCTATCTCACCTGTGAAAGTCTCGATTCCATTAAAATTTAGTTAAAGAATATCCCAACTGACAAGTTGCTGATTACGAGAAAGAAATAATCAGTTTCACAACAGAATATGTTCTCCTCAAATTTCAATCATGCTCTGTTCTAAATTTGATGAAAATTTTCAAAATCTATAGTGAACATAGGGTCCATTAAATACTGCTCAAAATTTTAGTGATGAAACCTGAAATAAATACTATGAACAGAAGATCCAGGAAGGGTAGGAATTCCACAGGTCAAAGTAAACTTTAAAATATAAGCGATTAAGAGAGAGAGGAGAACGATGCAGTGCACAGCACCTGCATGCAAGTTTCATCCCAGTCGTGGCCGAATCGGATGACCACGAGACGCTCTTCTTCCGCCAGGATGGCCTGATCTACAGCCCATCCCGTGTTCAGGTGTGGTAGCAGATACGACATCGTTAGATCGTTACCCCTCACTTCCCCCTGAAATTTAAATTTCCTTTTTTCGCTAATGAAAATGCTTTAGATCCCTACAAAATTTATTTCTCAAACCCTAATTTATAAACCAAACATCTGGAAATGTTCAGTAAATTGGCCATGCGTTCACCACACGCAACGCCATATAGCTAGCATGAGTAGCAAATTGGATAGGTGCGTGCCAATCAAAACGAAGCGTTCAGTCTCCTGGGTTTGATGGGTCATGGGCCTCATGGCTCATGGGTCCTCCAATAAACTGGACATGCTCAATACCAATACCCTAAACCCTATTGCACGAGATTTCACCGTCGAGACAATTAATTTCGTAGCAAACAAAAAGAATTAAAAAAAAAAAAATCCAACAATCAGTTTTACCACTAACAAAAAACATCAGAAAACCTCCCAAAGAAAAAGTTATAAAATTAATAGAACCAAAAAGGAATAAATACATATTTCCCCTTAACCTATATACTTTTTATCAATTTGAAATTTTAGAAAAAAATTGGTACTCTAATTCCCATTTTATTATCCAACTAATTAATTTATTGATGTAATATTAATATACAGACTATTGACACATTTAAAAAAAAAAAAATCACTCAACATTACATTATTAATACAACATCGAAATTTTTAAAAAAATCAAAATTCTAAACAAAATTTTAAAAAATTTTATAAATTTTTAGCAATCTAAAATATTTTTTAATTTTAGATTTTTAAGTTCTAGTGAATTTTTTTGAATTTTAACAAAATTTTATTTTTATTCAAATATTCCTTTTTTTTAATTCTACCAATTTATTTTGGATTTTTTTTTAATTTTTAGACTTTTTAAATTTTTAAATATTTTATTTTTATTTTTTTAATTTTTTAAAAATTTTCATTTAATATTAACGTGATTATTGATAATATAATGTTGACTATATTTTTTTGATAAATGTTAACATTTTATGGAATTTTCATGTCACATTAACAAGTGAACTCACGACATTAATACGAAATATTAAAGTGGATGACGAAATAAAAATTGAGAGTATCAAATTAGATTTGATAATAAAAAATACGATACAATGACATCACATAAATACGATATGAAAATAAAATACAAAAATAACATGACTTAAAATTTTAATAACAACTATATATATGTAATAAAACTAAAAAATATATATATTTCATATTTTTGTTTTAACATGAATTGTAAGATATAATTTTTATATAAAATATGAAATGGATAAATGAATTTTAATATTCTACATGAAATGAATATACTAATTGCTAGGTCTACATCAAATTGACAATTTTATTGTTTTAAATATTTATGTCATAAAAATTTTAAAAATTATTAGACGAAAATTTTAAAAATATCCAAATAAAAAAATCGTCATAAATATTTTTTAACTAGATGTGATTTATCATTTAAAAATTTTATCTTTTTAATAAAACTTTAAAATTAATTACAATCTATTAAAAAGATAATTTTGATTTACAAAAATCAAATTCTATTTCATAAGTATGATTACGAGTAATGAATGATTAACACAACTACAACATCCATTTAAAAACGGTACCAATTAACCACATGTTATCTTTTAATTTTGACAAAAATATCTTAATTTTGATATTTAAAAATGATTTTCTTAATTTATTGCAATTAAAACATCTTTTATTTCTTTTGCTTGAAAGATAAATAAGAACTTTACATATTAAAAAATTTTTAAAAATATTTCAATACTTTGATAATATTAAAATGTGCTTTCTCATTTAAAAATTTCTTAAGAATTACTATTAAAATTTTTCAAGATTCATATTTATCTTTAAAATCAATATTTATAATGCATATAATAATATAATATGATGCTCAAAATTTAATCATTAATTTATCTTTTTACAATATATATTTTATAAATATTTTATGTTTTTATTTCTTTTAAAAATTATTCAAATTAAGAGAAAAATAAAAATATTTGTATTAAAATTTTTTTTTAAACATTTCAATATTTTAAAATTTTTTAAAAGATTTTTTTCACTTAATAAGTACGTTAGAATCACCATTTGAACTTTCATATTCCCATAATTGAAAAAATCTCTATTTATTTTCAATTACTAATATTTCATAATAGCAATTTTACAATAATAAAAATATTCATAAACAATTGTTTCCTAAAAACATATTTTTAAATAATAAAATTATAATTACAAACATTAAAACAATTAAATACAAATTGTAACAAATAAATAGCCATACAAGAAAGAGATATATCTAAATGAAGCTTTCGGCTTTGAATCCAAAGTAAAGCCTAATGCCCAAGTGGAACCAATTTAGTGGGCTGCTGATTGGGCTTGATCTAGACCAGGTTGGTACAGAAGCGAACCCGTCAACATATTTGGTTTGAGTAGACAAGTTTACGGGTAAAAGCCTTTTTTTCACCTAAGAAAGCCTTTAAATTTTTTTATTCATTTCATTCCCTTCAAACCAAAAAAAAAAAAAAAACCATGTCTCTTTGAAGTAAAAAAATGGTAGGTCTTTGTCAACCCAAATTTCGATGTTTCATGATCGTGCCAACTGTTGCACCGTGTCGATCGTCACACCTTGCCGTCCGCCACCAAAGCTTTTTTTATTTTTTTCTCCCTTTCTTTTTTTTTCTCTGTCATCTCTCCCCATCATTACATCTTCCTTTCTCCTCTTCAGTCGAAACTGAACCTTCTCATGCCACCGTTGCAGGTGGCTTCGGCACTCTTTTCTCTTTTCTTTTCCTTTTTTTTTTCTTTCTTTAGCCGAAACCCACTTCAGCAAACCGCCTTTATCATTTTTTTTTACCTTTTTTTGTTGCTGGGTTCCTCACAATCTATGAAAACTGTAACTTTATTTATTGTTATTTTTTTACGTTGTGTTCCCTATACTTAGGAATGACAATTTAGGAAAGGCAAAATGGGCTTAGTGTTATGGTGGGTCATTTAATGATGGTTAAAGGGAAAAGCTATTTAGGTTCAGTTGGTGGATGGTAGTAGGGATGGCCAAATAGTTATGGCTTAGGCATGAAAGGCAAGTTGAAGTAGGGATGGTGATGCTGGTTAAGCTGGACATGTAGAAAATGGAAAGGGAAATGGGAGGTAGTTGGTTCGGCTGAAGTAAAAAATGGTAGAAAAAAGGGTTTAGGTTCTCGGCTGGGGTGTCGTTTTGACTCTAGGCAATAATACGGGGCTTTGGTGTTTCATGGGTGATTGTAATGGTCTCGGTGGGAATGGCAATAGAAGGTGGCTTTGGGCTTTTGGTCCTGTTCTTCTTTTTTTTGGTAATTTTTGGTCAAAGGTTGGAGTAGTGAAGTTTAGGCTTTTGGTGTTGGATTGATGATGGTTGGCGATAGCCTTAGGTAGTTTCTATATGGAGCTCCTAAGATCTTAGTTTGTGAAAAAATTGGCTCCCTTTTGCCCCATGGTGATGTCTTTCCTTTTTATCCTCTAGTTCTTCACCTTTATAAAAAGGATCCCAATTATTATAGAGCTCTCTTCTTATTAGGAAAGTTTGAAAATTTTTTAAAGACTTGATTTTTGGAATTTTGTAACAACAAAGACAACATGGCTTACTGCATTTGGGGTTTAGAACCTTTGATGAATTTGTGTTGAAGGTCAAAAGGTAAAAGCAGAACTAAAAAAAAATGCTATAAATGGGAAGTATGGAGGGAAAGATCTCGTCATTTAGGGGAGGAAAGCCTGCTATAGCAATCAACTCTTATCTTTTTTGCATTTTAAAAATGGACATGGACTTTAAAATTAAATTTGGACTTTCATTGGATTTCAAGCCCAAGTGACTTGATTTTGGCTTTTTAACTGGACTTTCAAATCTTAATTCAAAATTAACTCAATAATTTAATTGAATTAAGCTTAAGTTCAAGAGAAAATGGTCCAATAATGATTAATCTGAAACAAAATCAAATCAAGCTTAATTAAGTAAATTCAATTAAAATATTTAAGTTAGTATAAATCTAAATGTTTAGATTAAATTTGAAAATTAAATTAATTTAAATTAATTTTGACAAAATTAAATGTTTACATACTAAATTTACAAAAAATATATTTAACAAGGGATGGAGTATTTAATCCAAACCAAAACTAAAAACCAAATTTAGAGAAATTCCAACTCTATAAACACAACTTCCAAAACCTAAGAAAATTTAAAAAAAAAAAAGAATTCATCTCAAAATAAACCAAGAAAAAAAAAACCAAAAACTAGCAAAATAAAAAAAAAAAAACAAAAATATTGGTGAAGATGGGTTTAATTAGGTAAATCGAGATGTTTGGTAAAAGGGAAATTTCAAAGTCTCTTTGATTAGAAAAACTAAGAGAGGGAAACCATCATTGGAGCAACCTCTAATAGCACGGTGGTGGTTATGAGTTTTGAGTTTTTTTTTTTTTTTTGAGCACAAAAATGTGTAGTGGGAGAGTTCTTTAATGTTTAGGAAACAAAGAAACGGAATGAAAAAAATAAAATAATAAGGAGCCGTCAGCTAATGTTCTATCGTTGACCAAGTTTATGCCGCGAGACGACAAGAAAATGAAAGTGAGAGTTTAGAGACAGAAGAGAGGCAGTACAAGGAAAAAAAAAAAGGTTTTTAAGGATCGTTTTATATAAATAAATATAATTATATAAATACATAATAATTTTACAAATTAATAAATAAATAAAATTTTAATTAATTTTATAAGTATTAAATAATTTAAAATTTTTGTTAATAATAAATTTTTTATTACAATTCATCTCTATTTTTTATTCAAATATGTATTTCATCTATAATTTTAATTTCATCATAATATTTAATCTCACAATTATAATAATTAATTTTACATTCATTATCGTTTTTTTTAAATATAACTATAATTAAACTTATTATCCAAGCAAAGGTACTTTAAATCATACTTAAAATTTTTTGGGAAGGAAAAAAAAAAGAATAAATCATGAGTAGTTGTGTACCTGCATGCAAGTTTCGTCTCAAACTCTCAATCACGGTCGAAACGGATAATAACAACACGTTCTTCTTCTGCGAGGATGGCCTGATCGACGGCCTTCCCAGAGTGCAGGTGAGGTAACAGGTAAGAAATGTCCTCTTCTCTCTCTCTCTTGCTTTTAAGTTTTCAGCTTCTCTACCCTTTGCCTTTGCATCGAACTTGCTTTAGGTTTGAAGCCGAAACGAATCTAACAGTAGATGGAGAAGGTTGATGTTATTAGTGATATTTAATGATTTAAAGAATGGCGGACGGCGACGAAGGCTCTGGAAAGGCCCCGAGTCTTCTGCTGATTTGGCAAAATGGTTTCCAATTCCCCCCACTAAAATAGTGCCACGTGTCTAACTTATTATTCGCATCTCCCAATAAATGTGCTTGACTCAGGACCATTATTAAGTTCTAGTCACTTCTAAGTGCGGCCCCAAGTTTTATTTTGATTAATTAAAATTTAATTTAAAATTACATTCTAAAATATATTAAGTACCATTTTAAAATTAAAAATCGACGGACAAATATGGATGAGCTCCCTAAGATTAGGGCTTAAGAAAGCTTAACAAGCGTTACTTATATAAGGGTGACTACAAGTCGGTTTTAATATTGAAATTGATTAGATTTCATTACATTAGCATGATTGACAATGATCTATTAAAGAAAATGATTTAGATGGATAATTCAATTCGTTTTTAGTGTCTAAAATTAGTAATTGAACTAATTAAAATAATTAACATTTGTAATAAAATTTTTAAATATATTATATATAATATAAATAAATATTTTTTATTTATATTTTTTAAAAATAACAAAATATGACTTTGGGGCAAAGTTTTTGGGTGAGTTCCATTAGGCGAAACTTGTTGCAAAATTGGTGGTTTAAAAATGGTGAAAATTTTTTTATACCAATTGATTTATATCGGTTCATTATTTTTTTTATTATCAGGAATAGATGATTCAGTTTCAATTATTTTTTATTATTAAAACTATATCAATCGATTTTTTTTTTAAATTGATTAGTTTAATGTTTTATTTTTTTATAAAATAAATCGACAAACTGCTCATCTTATATATTTGTACACCTCTAATCAAGATTACAATTGTTTCATTTTTTTTTTTTTCATTTTCATAGTTGTTAGATCAAATTTTTTAGGTTTTTTTTTTCAGGCCAAATCAAAATTTTTAGGTTAAAGTAGCGCTTACTATCAATCAACAAAAAGAATTATTGAAATTTTAAATCTATTTAAAAAACATTTATATTTTAAATGGATTAACAGGTTCAAATTTCAATTTTAGCGTAGGGCGTTATTATTAATATGAAAGAAAAATAATTTTTATTTGCATTCATTTTTTATACATTTTTAAAATAATTTTTAAATAAAATTATTTAATTTCCTTCTTTTAAATTAGTTTTCACTTTTAAATTTTTGGATTTACAAATTTTTGATATATTCAAAAGTTTTTAAAAACTTTTAAAAATTTCTGTGTCATATAATTTAAATCACAAAAAAAAAAAACTATAGATCCACATGCATAATTTTTATCTATCAATTTGTAAATGAGCTAATAATTATTGTAATCAAATTTTACTTTTTCTTTATAATATTGTGCAAATTTTTATTAAATTTTCCCTTTAACTATTTTTTTCTCAAAACCCTAAATGTAACTTACCGAATATCGAATATTCATATTCGGTAAATTTTATAACTTATTGGATGCTTATAAAATTTATCGGATATGCATATCTAAAGACTTTAAAATTGATATGAAAAAAGATAATTAAATAATTCAATTTAAAGATAACTTAAAAAGATGGAGTTTTCATTTGATTTTCTATTAGTATATAAATTTTATATACTATTAGTGAATTAGTAATATTATTATTTTATTAATGAAGTGAATATTAACTATTAAAATAAATATATAAAAAATTAATATATTTTTTAAAATCTTACTTACTAATAAAATAAAATTATCTGATTTATCTTATTAATTAGATAATATCAACTAACTTATTAATAGTATATAAAATTTATATATTAATAATACATTAAATATAAATAAAAAAATAAATATTAAAAAATTGCAAATAGAAGCACCTTAAAAAGGAGAGCAACAAAAACAGTGTAAATTTTGATAAAATTGTAATAATTCATTGTAAACTTTAACTTTCCCAATTTCCATATATTCACTAGCGTACAACGAACATGCTTGCAATCAAACTTAAAAAATAAAATTAGAGTACTGTTACTTACATTAATTTCCCAAGAGAAAAATAGTAAAATGAAGAAAAGAGCCCCTGGATGAAGTGAAAATTGCAAGCTGCCACAAAATAAGGACATAGCAATCGATATCTTTGAATATGAACAGCCCAGAAGCCAGCCAATACCGTCCAATAGTCCACTCCATTTGCTTCTTCTGTTCCACAGATGTAGATATCAGGTTTTCCTCTTCTTAACATCCAACTTTTTTCCTTTTGGATATATAAAATTGTTTCCTCTGAAAAGATAAAGTAAAGGAAACCCTATTTCAGAATCTTTTCTCAGAAACCAAAATCAATGGCTTCCTCGTTAAATTGCTCCTCGTACGAGAAATACGAAATCAGAAAGCGAGACCCAAACCCCAAAACCTCTGCTTTATTAGTAATCGACATGCAAAACAAATTTTCGTCTTTCGCCAAGCCTATTCTCAGCAACACGATCACTACCATCGACCTCTGCCGACGAGCTTCAATCCCTGTCTTCTTTACTCGCCATTGCCACAAGTCCCTCGCCGACAGCGGCATGCTGGGGGAGTGGTGGGACAACGACATCATTTTTGACGGCACCGTTGATTCCGAGTTAATCCCCGAGATCGAACGGCTGGCGGAAGCCGACGAGGTGGTGGAAAAAACCACGTACAGTGCGTTTGAGAAGACGCGCCTGAAGGAGATGTTGGTGGAGAAAGGGGTGGAGGAGGTTATAATTACGGGAGTTATGACGAACCTGTGCTGCGAAACGACGGCGCGTGATGCGTTTGGGAAAGGGTTTAGGGTGTTTTTTTCAACGGATGCTACGGCAACGTTGGATTTGGAGTTGCAGGAGGCTACTTTGAAAAACATGGCTTTCGGGTTTGCTTACCTCGTCGACTGCAAGAGGCTTCAGCAGGGGTTTTTCCCTGACTAGATAAAGTAATTTTGTTTAAGAAATTGCATGTTACTAGTAGTAATCGGTGTCAATATTGCTTGTCTTTTTTTTTTCTTTTTTTTTTTGTTTTTTATCTATAATCATCTGTAAATATATGTGTTGAGGTTTTGAATGATAATTATTTGGCTTGGTTTATTTTTTCATTTTTCATTTTTTAGATAATATTGGCATTAGAGCGCGTTACTCATAATTCAAGAGAAACATTTTTTTTTTCTTTTTAAAAATAATCATACGGACGTAATTAGTGTTTGGCTCATTTTATTACAAGAAAATTATCTATGACAAAAGTAAAACTTAGATGTTTAACTTTCAAAATTTTAGTTTAGATGAAAAAATTATTTGAATTTTTAAATAAAGTTATAAATTAAAAATTTTAAAGATATTAATTATAATAATAAATATTTAATAAATTTTTTAATATTTTACTTTACTCTTTAATAATTCACAAAATTATTAGGAGGATTATATTATTTCAAATTACTTTGTTTTTTTTTATTGAATTCATTTGTTTTTTATTATAATAAACAAAAATATCTTCTTTTATTTATTTTTATCTAAAATTTTGAGATTTAATTCAATAAAGTTAGTTATTTTATATTTTTATTTATTAAAAACATATAAAAATACTACCAAATGGTTTTTTCAACATTATACAACACGTCTTTATTGAATTTGTCAAATACTATTTTAGATTCTCTTTTTAACACAGCTTTATTCCAACATCCGTTTTTGTAGAAATTTTAAACCAAACAAGTATATTTAGAATTCAATTAAAAATTTGGTATTTATTATAAAATACTTAAGTTCTATATATGATAATAATTTTTTATATTAATTTAATTAATTTTTTGTTATATTATTTAATAATTTGTTTAATTATAATATTATTTAAATATTATTAAACTTGAATATGATTAAATAACAATATTACAATCTAATATAATACTATTTGAACCTAGAAGTCACCGTGTGTTAATTTCATAAATAAATTATTCTCTCAACTTTTGAAAATTTTTTTTGTTAATTGATTGTACAATTTAATAAATTGATTTGACATTTCAACTTAAAAATTAAAACTTGCATTTCAAAGTGCTCTTTCAATAATGATCGATTTTTTTGTCTCATTATCACAATTATCTCGTTCACGAAAAGGAAGTGAAAATTTTAATTTATTAATCCCTAAAATGATGAAATCTTTTGCTTTTCTATATCCAACCATTTTTTTGTCAATTTATTATCAATTTTGTAATTAACCTTTCAAAAGAATGTCCAAATCACAAAGCATTCAATTCTGACAATTATCGGTTTCTTTACCCTATTATCACAATTAATCTGTTCATGACAGTGAAAAGTTTAATTTATTAAACCTAAAAATAATAAAATCTCTTTCTCTTCCATATTTAATAATTTTCCTATCAATCTATTATCCATTTAATGATTAATGTTGTTGATATTCCAAAAGCTTTTGTAAAGAAACCTTAAAATATATTACCCATTTTTAATCCTTCAATTCCCATCCAAAATTTGCTTCTTTTAAAAAACACTCACTGATTTGTAATTTTTTTATCATTTGATTTAAACTATTATGATTTGTTAATGAATATACTTACTAATTTACAATTTTATTTTACAAAATTCATCGATTTAAAAACCTAACTTATAAATTCGAAAGGCATTGAAAGAATGTGATCATGGATTTGTTGCTTTGTGCTACAAAATTCTTAATCCATTTCAATTCTTTTTTTTGGTAAAAAAATTTCAAAATAACATTGTTCATTTTAAATTTATAATTGTTTAGAAAAAAAGAATAAATTCACTAACAATCAAATATGAATGTAGGTTTATGGACAATCCCATATATGACTGGTAAGTTTATAATATGATAACTCATTTTTTACTTGCATTCTTGATAAAATTTATAGAATCTCTGTAATCACAATGCATTTAGCCACAATTTGCCTAAGAAAATAGATAAAATATTATGACTATGTTAATTTTTTTAGTAGAAGTTAAAGTTTTAGATTAAAACTTTGAAACAAAGTTATTTTTTTTAATTTTTTACGACGGATTTTTACATTTATATTTAGATGTATATCATTACAATAAATATGGTTTCTGTGTTTTTAATTGGTTTTGTTGTTAAACTGCAACAACATGCGAGAAATTACGTAGTTAAATACTATTATTAAATAATACTATATTAAATACTAGTTTTTTAATGTTATATATAATGTCACTTAAAATTTGAATTTTATTTAATAAATGCTATTATTTTTATTTAATTCTTTAATTTAATTTTATTTATTAAAATATTATATTTACTACAATTTAGATATATTTTTTAAAAATATAATAACATTACTTACCAAACATATTTTATAAATTAAAATTTTTTAAAACAAAACAAAAACAAAATTTTGAAATAAAAAAATTAATAATTTAAGAAAATAAATTAAAATTTAGTGACTTAATCTAAAATTGCCCAGAGTTCGGTCACCAATTGTGTAATTTACTCCCCCGCAGGACCCCACACCATTTACTTTCTTCCTTCTGTCCCACAGACTAGACATCTGGTTGCCGTCCTTATCATCCAAACTTTATTTTTTGGTTGGATGTAATTATTTCTTATGAGAAAGAATAAGGATAAGAAAAACCTCTTTCAAAATCTTTTTCTGATAAACCCAAATCAATGGCTTCCTCGTTAACTTACTCCTCATACAAGAAATACGAAATCAGAAAGCTAGACCCAAACCCTAAAACCTCTGCTTTATTAGTAATCGACATGCAAAATCAATTTTCGTCTATCGCCAAGCCTATACTCAGCAACGTCATCACTACCATCGACCTCTGCCGACGGGTTTCAATCCCTGTTTTCTTCACTCGCCACTGCCACAAGTCCCCCGCCGACTACGCATGGTGGCGGTGTAGTGGGACAACGACCTCATCTTTGACGGCACCGCCGATTCCGAGTTAATACCCGAGATCGGACTGTTAGGAAAAATAATTAAAAAAAAGAAATAATAAAAAAAAATTGATTTTGAAGCATGAAAAATATTATTTTAAAAGTAATTATATTTTTAAAATATAATAAAATTTTTAAATTTTTAATTAAAAATAATAAAAATAATTATATTGAAATATTTATTTATAATAAATGAATATATATAAATTTTTATTCAGATAATTATAATTTTTTTAATAATATTTTATTAATATTTAAATAATTATGATAATTTGTCATATGATAATTATTTTTATTTAAATATAATTATTTAAAATATAAATAAAATTAATACGAAAATTAATTTTACTTATCAATAATTAAATCTTTCTATTCACTGTAAGATGCATCATATTTTAAACTACTAACAATCTCTCATAATTTAGAATATTAGTGCTTAATTTTTAACCTTTCATAATAATAAATATTACGAATATAAGAAGATATATTTCTATTTAAACCTTCAATTAATGTATATATTTTAAAATTTTAACTAAGTTGATGATATCAATAGATTAAACCAAACTTTTAATATTATAATTGAATATATAATACATATAATATTTATTTATTTTTCTGTAAGAGATTTATAATTGCTTTTAGTGTTATTATGACCATGTGTTTATTATATTCATAATTTATAAGAGAGATCCCAATCCTTTTTGTTGAAGAGTCATTATTTCTATATTTGCATAGGTAAAGTTTTATTATGTTTCATTGTTTTAGATATTTAAAACTCTATTAAAAGTATAAAAATTCATCCACCTTATGTAATATATCACACTAATTTCTAAAATTTAAATAAAATTTATTAATATTTAATAGACACATAAAAATAATTTATTTTTACCAATTAAATTTAGTATTTAAAGGTTAATAATTCAAAATTGAGTTATTATTATTAGTGTCTAATAATAAAAGTTTAAATTCATTCTACTTGTGGTACTACTAACCAATATCTTGGAATTTAATTTTTTTTTTAACTAATCAATTGGTTCTTAGTGTCTAAAATTAATAATTGAATTGATTAAAAATAACTAATATTTTAAATAAAATTTTAAATATATTATATATAATAAAATAAATATTTTTATTTTTATTTTTAAAAATAACAAAATATGACTTTGGGGCAAAATTTTTGGGTGAGTTCTATTAGGCGAAACTTATTGCAAAATTGGTGGTTAAAAAATGGTGTTTTTGATACCAATTGATCTATATCGGTTCATTATTTTTTTATTATTAGGAATGGATGATTAGTTTCAATTATTTTTTAATTTAAAAAATATATCGAATCGACAAATTGCTCATTTATACGTACACCTCTAATCAAGATTACAATTGTTTCATTTTTTTTTTCATTTTCATAATTGTTAGATCAAATCTTTTAGGTTTTTTTTTCCAGGCCAAATCAAAATTTTTAGGTTAAAGTAGCGCTTACTAGGGCTGTAAACGAGCCGAGCCGAGCCGAGTAGTGAGAAGCTCGAGCTCGAGCTCGACTCACAACTCGGGGCTCGATACTCGGCTCGAGCTCGATCGAGTTTTATTTTTCAAGCTCGAGCTCGATTCGTGATCGAATTCGAGCTACTCGAGCTCGCTCGGTTAAGCTCGATTAATATGTAAAAATAAGCTCGATTTGTATACTCGACAAGAGTTCGATTATTCATGCTCGAACTCGAACTCGAACTCGGATTCAAAATATTTTTTTAATTAAAAAAAATAAAAATATATTTAAATATAAAAGCTCGATTAGGCTCGCGAGCTACTCGAGTCAGATATAAGAATACTCGAATTCGGCTCGATCGATAAGTCGAGCTACTCGAGCTCGAGCTCGACTCGACAATAATCGAACCGAATTCGAGTTTTTTTCGAATCGAACCCGAGTAGCTTGCGAGTACTAATGTATCATTTACACCCCTAGCGCTTACTATCAATCAACAAAAAGAATTATAGAAATTTTAAATCTATTTAAAAAACATATATTTTTTAAATGGATAAAAAGTTCAAAATTCAATTTTAGCGTGGGGCGACGTTATTATTAATATGAAAGAAAAAGAATTTTTATTTGCATTCATTTTTTATACATTTTAAAAATAATTTTTAAATAAAATTATTTAATTTCCTTATTTTAAATTACTTTCCACTTTTGAATTTTTGGATTTACAAAGTCAAAAAACTTTTAAAATTTTTTTGGATATATTCAAAAGTTTTTAAAAACTTTTAAAAATTTCTGTCTCGTATCATTTAAATCACAAAAGAATCTACAGATCCACATGCATAGTTTTTGTTGATCAATTTATAAATGAGCTAATAATTATTGTAATCAAAATTTGCTTTTTCTTTATAATATTGTGAAAATTTTTATGAAATGTTCCCTTTAACTAATTTTTTTCTCAAAACCCTAAATGTAACTTATCAAATATAAAAATTTAATAAATTATATAAATTATTAAATATTCATATTCGATAAATTTTATAATTATTGAATAGTTATAAATTTTACTGAATATGTATATATAAAGACTTTAAAATTGATATGAAAAAGGATAATTAAATAATTCAATTTAAAGATAATTTTAAAAGGTGGAGTTTTCATTTGATTCTTTATTATTATATAAATCTTTTATATTATTAGTAAATTAATCATATCACTTTATTAATGAAGTGAATATCAATTATTAAAATAAATATATAAAAAATTAATTTTTTATAAAAATTTTACTCATTAATGAAGTAAAATTATTTAATTTATCTTATTAATAAGATATATCAATTAATTTACTGATAATATATAAAATTTATATATTAATACTATATTAAATATAAAAAAATAAATGTAAAAAAAAAAAGGCAAACAGAAGCACCTTTAAGAAAAAAAAAGGATAGCAATAAAAACAGTGTAAATTTTGATAAAATTGTAATAATTCATTTTAAACTTTGACGTTTCCAATTTCCATATATTCGCTAGTGTACAACGAACATGCTTGCAATCAAACTTTAGAAGAAAAAAAAATTAGAGTATTGTTACTTACATTAATTTCCCAAGAGAAAAATAGTAAAATAAAGAAAAGGGCCCCTGGATCAAGTGAAAATTACAAGCTGCCACAAAATAATTGAACAAGTTTTGAAAGGACATAGCAGTCGATATCTTCAAATATGAACGGCCCAGAAGCCAGCCAATACCGTCCATAACTCTGCTCCATTTGCTTGTTTTGTTACACAGATGTAGACATCTGATTGGCCTCTCCTTAGCATCCAACTTTTTTTCTTTTGGATATATATAGTTGTTTCCTCTGAAAAGATAAAGTGAAGAAACCCCATTTCAAAATCTTTCTCGGAAACCAAAATCAATGGATTCCTCGTTAAATTGCTCCTCATACAAGAAATACGAAATCAGAAAGCGAGAACCAAACCCCAAAACCTCTGCTTTATTAGTAATCGACATGCAAAACAAATTTTCGTCTTACGCCAACCCTATTCTCAGCAACACGATCACTACCATCGACCTCTGCCGACGAGCTTCAATCCCTGTCTTCTTCGCTCGCCTCTGCCTCAAGTCCCCCGCCGACAGCGGCATGCTGGGGGAGTGGTGGGACAACGACATCGTCTTGGACGGCACCGTTGATTCCGAGTTAATCCCCGAGATCGGACGGCTGGCGGAAGCCGACGAGGTGGTGGAAAAAACGACGTACAGTGCGTTTGAGAAGACGCGCCTGCAGGAGATGTTGGTGGAGAAAGGGGTGGAGGAGGTTATAATTACGGGGGTTACGACGAACGTGTGCTGCGAAACGACGGCGCGTGATGCGTTTGGGAAAGGGTTTAGGGTGTTTTTTTCAACGGATGCTACGGCAGCGTTGGATTTGGAGTTGCATGAGGCTACTTTGAAGAACATGGCTTTCGGGTTTGCTTACCTCATCGACTGCAAGAGGCTTCAGCAGGGGTTATTCCCTGACTAGATAAAGTAATTTTGTTTAAGAAATTGCATGTTACTAGTAGTAATCGGTGTCAATATTGCTTGTCCTTTTTTTTTTTTTTTCCTTTTGTTTTTTATCTATCACTTCTGTAAATATATGTGTGTTGAGGTTTTGAATGATAATTAGTTGGTTTGGTTTATTTTGTCATTTTCATTTTTTAAATAATATTGGCATTAGAGCGCGTTACTCATAATTCAAGAGAAACATTCTTTTTCATTTTTAAAAATAATCATACAGACGTAATTAGTGTTTGGCTCATTTTATTACAAGAAAATTATTTATGACAAAAGTAAAACTTAGATGTTTAACTTTCAAAATTTTAAAAATTTTTATTTAGATGAAAAACTTATTTGAATTTTTATATAAAGTTATAAATTAAATTTTTTAAAGATATTAATTATAATAATAAATATTTAATGAATTTTTTAATATTTTACTTTACTCTTAATAATTCACAAAATTATTAGAAGGCTTTGCTTTTTTTTTTTTTTTTTTATTGAATTCATTTGTTTTTTATTATAATAAACAAAAATATATTCTTTTATTTATTTTTTATCTAAAATTTTGAGATTTCATTCGATAAAGTTAGTTATTTTAATTTTTTTATTTATTAAAAGCTTATTAAAATACTACCAAATGGTTTTTTCAACGTATACAGCACATCTTTGTTAAAATTGTCAAACAATGTTTTAGATTCTCTTGATGACACAGCTTTATTCCAACATCACTTTTTATGAAGTTTTAGACCAGACAATTATATTCAGAATTCAATTAAAAATTTGGTATTTATTTTAAAATACTTAAGTTCTATATATGATAATAATTTTTTATATTAATTTAATTAATTTTATTTTATATTATTTAATAATTTAGGTAATTATAATATTATTTAAATGTTATTAAACTCGATTATGATTGAATAATAATACTACAACCTAACATAATTTTATTTGAACTTACAATTAATTGAGAAGTCACCATGTGTCAATTTCATAAATAAACTATTCTCTCATTTTTTGAGGAAATTTTTTTATTTATTTAATTGTATAACTTCAAATTTTAATTTGACATTTCAACTGACAAATTAAAATTTGCATTTCAAAGTGCTCTTCCAACAATTATTGATTTTTTCACTTCATTATCATAATTACTTCATTCATGAAGAGGAAGTGAAAATTTAATTTATTAAACCCAAAGATAATAAAATCTTTTTCATTTTTCTTTCATTCTATTACCCATTTAGTGATTAATCTTCCGAAAGAATGTCCCAATCACAATGCATTCAATTTCAGCAATTATCAGTTTCTTTACTCCAATATCACAATTAATCTGTTTATGAAAAAAAAGGTGAAAAGTTTAATTTATTCAATCCAAAAATGATGCAATATCTTTTTTTCCTTATTTAACCATTTTTCTATTAATCTATTATACATTTAGTGATTAATGTTGTTAATATTCCAAAAGTTTTTATAAGGAAACCTTCAAAAAAATGACCTATTTTTAATTCTTCAATTTTCATCAAGATTTTGCTTCTCTTAAAAAAATTCATCGATTTGTAAAATTTTTTTTATCATTTTGTTTAAACTCTTATGATTTGTTAATGAATATACTTACTAATTTACGATTCTTTTTGTAGAATCCATCAATTAAAAGATAAAAAATTTGTTAATAATAATTTAATTAATTTCTTAACATTATTTAATTATAACATTATTTAAATGTTATTAAACTTGAATATGATTAAATAACAATATTACTATTACATAGTATTATTAAATAATAGTATGTAGATAATGTCACTTAAATAATTGAATTTTATTTAATAAATACTATTATTTTTATTTATTAAAATATTATATTTACAAAAATTTAAATATTTATTTTAAAAATATAATAACATTACGTACCAAAACATATTTTATAAATTTAAAAATTTTAAAACAAAACAAAAACAAAATAAAAAAAAAATGAAACTACCAAACGAGTCCTTACATTTTCTTGATGGACTAACACAACAGTCAACAGTCCTTTTTTTTAATAAATTTTCCAATTCTCAAATTCTCGGTAAAAAGATCGGCGCAGTCAGACAATAAAAAGTCAAAAGAGTGGTAAAGAACTGTAGGGTAGGAAACTGTAGGGGATCAAAACCTTTGTAATCCCAATATCCTATCCAGTATCTGCTCTTTTCTCACCCAATTCTTTTTCTTTTCTAGCAGCACAACAATACCTTCAAAGCCAATTCAATCTTTCTGTCTTGCTTTTGACTTCTTCTTCTTCTCTCTCACTCCTTCCTTCCCTCCCTATCGAATTCTCAAGCTGCCAATGGAGATTCTATCTTCTTCTTTATGCGCAACCCACGGCGGCGGCCTAGTCAATTTTTGTGGCGGTGGCTCCGTCGCTGTTCTTGGCTTCCCTCTCCAACATCTCAAGACTCAACCCCTTCCTGATTCTAAAAAAAGGCAGAGTTTTGGGGTCATAAAGGCTTCTGTTGCCAAGACAGAAGTTGCACTTCTCAGAATTGGCACTAGAGGAAGGTACTTTCTTTTGCCTTCTGTTGTTTGTCCTCTAGCGTGTTTCTGAATTGTTGCTTAGTAATGTGGATCATTGATGCCCTTGGTTGTTGAATTCAGATGGGTTTGGATTTCAATGCTGGAAAGTGGTAATCTTTTTAATTTGTTTGAATACTTGGGTGGTTTTCTCTTGGTTTAATTTGATATGTTAAATCTAGCTTTGATTTTGGAAAATTCTGTAAATTACTAATCTAATTTGTAATTTTTTGTAGTATTATACATGCATTCTTCCTCAATGTTCAGTTTGATTGGTAAATATAGCCTGCTTGACTCTGATTCATTCCATCAGTCATTGGCCTTTTTGTTGTTTAATATTTGTTAGTTTCAGTTGTTCTTTTAAAATACTTGCTGTCTTTCTTAGGCAGTGTAGTGAATTGATGGTCTTCTTTCATTTGGCTGAAAAAATATCATTTTAAGATTACTGCAATTCATTTCCTGGAAAAATTCAGAACAATTTTAGGGACTTTCTTTGTAGAAGAACTGAAACTTATTTCATTTCTTTAATATTGATGCATAGCCTTCAGTTTATTTTAGCATTTTTGTATCCATCACTTTTAACATGACTTTTTCTTGTTCTTTTTCTTTTTTTTCTTGTTTATATTTTGTGAAAGATATCTTGAATCTCTTCTTGCTATTTATGTTCTTTCCATGTGTAGGACAGCCCTTTGGCACTCGCTCAAGCTCACGAGACACGTGACAAACTCATGGCTTCCCACCCAGAATTAGCTGAAGAAGGGGCTATCAAAATTGTTGTAATAAAAACAACTGGTGATAAAATACTGAGTCAGCCCCTTGCAGACATTGGTGGGAAAGGCTTGTTCACAAAAGAAATTGATGAGGCTTTAATAAATGGTGATATTGACATTGCTGTCCACTCAATGAAAGATGTTCCGACTTATTTACCAGAGAAGACGATTCTACCTTGCAACCTTCAACGTGAGGATGTTCGTGATGCATTTATTTCATTGAGTGTGTCTTCCTTGGCTGAGCTTCCTGCTGGGAGTGTTGTTGGTACTGCATCACTCAGAAGAAAGTCACAAATACTCCACAGATATCCATCGCTCAAGGTAAGTTACTTTGCTATGTTATCTGATTATATTCTTAGAAGAATTAGCAGTGTTATTTAAGATACTCTTTGTTGGAAATATAACTTTCCTTCTGTGCTGATCTTATACAATTGACTTGAGATATGAAAATGACTCTGTTTCTAAAAAGTCGGATCTATTGGTGCATTGCATTTAAAATGTCAATGTCACAGCCATGATCAACAGAGCACATTGGCTTAAAATTCAAACATACAAAATTGTTCATATCTTTTTCTATTCCAAATTAGTTATAATTTTCTATGCCATTTTGTAGGTGGAGGAGAATTTCCGGGGCAATGTACAGACACGATTAAGAAAACTTAATGAAGGGTTGGTCCAGGCTACTTTATTAGCATTAGCTGGACTCAGACGCTTGAGCATGACAGAAAACGTTACTTCGGTTCTTTCAATTGATGAAATGCTTCCAGCAGTTGCACAGGGGGCTATTGGAATTGCATGTCGAAGCAATGATGAAAAAATGGTATGTTTTTATTTTTATTCTGATTTTGCTATTGGAATTGCATGTCGAAGCAATGATGAAAAAATGGTATGTTTTATTTTTATTCTGTCTGACCTCAAATTTCTATCACACCCTGGAGTTATTTTTGTGACCTGCGGCCTCGAAGAGCTTAATAACAGAGAAAATATGGTACTTTTGATCATCAGATTAACAAATGATGGCATTAAAAATAAAAAACAAAATTTATGGGAAACAAAAAAGAAAAAAATGCCATTGGCTCAAGAAGTTTTACAGTCCGTTGATGTTAGTGCTGGCCAAATTAATTTTTCCTCCCATTTTTGGGTTGGACGGATTAAATTGAATCTTGCAACCTGGTAATTGGTATTAGAAATGCTTAAAAAGCCAAAAGTCAGAAACTTGAGGTATATAGTGTTGCAGGACAGAAAATACTGATGCAAGGATCTCTTATTTAATTGAAGATTAGAACACCATGCTGTTAATTTTAAGACAGCCTATTTGGGCCTTGGTTCAGATGCTCATCTAAAGCGTCTCTTGGACAATTGAATATGTTCTGGATATGTCTGTGAATTAAAGTTTCTCCAATGATTTATGTCTTCTATGTCAGATATAATCTTGAAAATTTTATTAGTATCTGAACAATCACTTTAAGTTGTGGTTCTGCAAATCGCTTTTGATCTCCAATTGTTCTTCATCCTTTGATTTGGTTGGTTCTAATTTATATAGGCCAATTACCTAGCTTCATTAAATCATGAGGAAACACGACTGGCAGTTGCATGTGAGAGGGCCTTTCTGGAGAAATTGGATGGGTCGTGCCGTACTCCTATTGCTGGCTATGCTTACAAAGATGAGGATGGTAATTGCATATTTAAAGGATTAGTGGCGTCTCCTGATGGAGCACGCGGTATGACCATTGCTCTCAAACATTTCCTAAATTTCTGTTTATCTTCTTTCTGCTATGCGAATCACATTGTTTGCTTTCCCTCCTAACGCTGTCATTTCTTCCCTATCTATACATATTCCAGTGCTTGAAACATCTAGAAAAGGCCTATACGTTTTTGAAGATATGGTTATGATGGGGAAGGATGCTGGCAAGGAACTTCTGTCTAGGGCAGGTCCAAGCTTCTTTGATTCTTGAGTAATTTGACAACAATGCGGGGTAAAAAGAGGAAAGCTCGAGGCTTCTGGTTTTACTTTTAGGATTTGTCTTAATCAACTTCATTCATTCTTCTGAGTCATTGCTTGTTGTATTTCTAGGAATAGCTATTATTTGGTAATTTTTGGTGAATGATGTGAGAAGGTTGGATTTTTTACGTGTAATTTTAATTATTCTAGTCTTTGTTGTGCGTGCTTTGCATGCGGACGAAAAAGTAATAATAGTAAATAACTTTTAATGGGATGGCAAAAAAATAACTTTTAATGTAAAACATAAACTGTATAGATAATTATTTACATTACTTAAAAAATAAAATTAAGTTAAATTAATGTTATATATAATATATTTCAGCTAGTGGAACATTTAATCTATGTTTGAAAGGGTTTTTTTTTTTTCTAAAATATTTCCCTTTGCTTTGAGTTGTAGTGATATGTAATTGATATTAACAAAAAATAAAAAATTATCAAAACTAATTTATAATTGAACAAATGATTACGAGTAATTAAACTATTGTATTTAATTAAAATTAATAAGAGATGATATTTGGGCATCAGGATTGTCAATATTCTTATTCAATCTTCATGTAAAAGTAAAACACTAATTAAATTTTTTTAAATCTACAATCTATTTTTTTACTATAAAAATCAATAAATTATCCATTAAATTTTGGTAAATAAGTGATGAGATTGATAAATAACTTAAGCATCACTTAAAATTAAAATTAAAATTATGTGTAAGGAAAGACGAGGTAACGACAAACATGAATAATTGATACATAGATCACAACAATCAACAATCAAACAAGAAGGTCTAAAACATTTAAGTCTTAATTTCAAGTCACATTATGTGTCAATTTGATCTAATTTTGAGCTAAACTTAGTTCAGTTATAGTCTAATTTATTTAGTTATTAATTATATAGTTTACTTCATCTTAGTTTTTCATACAAACTGTAATAGTAATAATGTCTTACATGTTAAGAGTTATTTGGTTGTGATGGTGAATCTAATTGTACATGTAACTTCAAAAATAAAAATATAATAATATTCATAAAATCACATGTCAAAATACTCTCATGTAGAATATATACACTAAATCATTTTTTAAAGTAAACTCAATTAATTAATAATGATTTGTGATAGATTTTTTTTTTCTTTTTAAAACTCTTTGTGATAGATTCATATATAAACTAGTGTGATCAAAATGATCTTTTTAGAATATTGACCAAATTGAATAACATTAGAAATGCAGTCCAAATTAAAAACTTAAAAGACATGGTTTATTATGTAAAGATGATGGTGCAGTGTCTGATATGTTTGTAAAAGCATTTGGTCCAATCATAACCAAATTTCATTAATCTATTTATTTACTAAATCAATAAAATAAATGCCACAACATTAAAGTCAAAATCACATAGATTAACTGACGAGTTGAAATTAAACTAACGTTATCAAATTCAAACAATATGAAAATTAAACTATTATAAATTATATTTGGAGAGAGAATTTCACAATTTTAATAATTAGTGGATAATGGAATTAATGCCCTAGTCTTGATGGTTGAAATGAATAGTTATTTTTGCTTTTGTTTTATGACAAACCGAGCTCGTAGCTTCCTCAACCATTAAACATTAAAATAGTAAACATAAAAGAGTTTTGTAATCAAATCAAATAAACCTTAATTTTAAATGAAGAAAATTTATTTTTATATCAATAAAAGCTTGAATAATAAGTTAAAAATGTGTTAGATTTTTGTATTATTATTACTTGGAGTAAATTTTGTTTGTGTTGGATTGGTATTGTTCACTATTTGATATCAAATGATCGATATTTGTTAGATTATTAGATGAATTGAATGTTTGTTAGTATAGTAATTCAATTGTTGGTGAATTGAAATAGTTGGTTATATTATTAAATGAATTAAATTGTTAAGTATTTGTTTGGATGAGGTAAATTTGGAAAGCCATTGAAGAGGTGTTCAAAGGTTGCTGGGAATGGATTATTTATCATGTTCTTAGAGAAAATAATTTTGTTGCAGATTGGATGGTCAAATGGAGTCTCGATCAACCTACTGATTTGAATGTCTTTTATGATCCACCTCCTGCAGTTAAAATTGTCCTCAATAAAGGTGCTAATGTATTCACGCCATATCCTTTACTAGTTGGGTCTTTATCCCAGGGATGTCAATTTTATATAAATTCAATGAAAAATTTAATTTTTTATTCTAATGAAAATGAAGATGGAAATAGATATTAAATTTTGAAAACAAAGATGAGAATAGATATGATTTAAAATTTTTTATTGAATATGAATATGAAAATGAATAATATAGCATTCATTCTGTACTTGTACCTTATATACTTTTATATATTTAACAAATTATTTTTTATTTAATAATAACAATATTATTTTAGATTTATTATAGTTAGTATATTTGTATTTAAAAATATATATTTTTAAAAAATTACTTAAATGTGAAAGATAAAAATAAAAAAATAAAAACTAAAAAACTAAAATTTATTTTTTATTTTAGATTTATTATAATTAATATATTCATATTTAAAAATATATATACATATTTATAAAAAAAATTACTTAAATATCTAAGATAAAAATAAAATTTTAAAAATTTTAAAAATAAATTTTATTTTTTATTTTTTATAAAGCCATAAGTATAGGGATTACTAATACTTATTAAATATCCATAGAGATGAGAATGAAATACTCGTTGAATATAAGTATAAGGATGGATGTAATATTAAAAACTAAAGATGAGGATGGAAAATATTCTACTCAATCTATAACCTATTTATTGACATCCCTAATTATAAAAAAAAAAAAAAAAAAGGTTTTGGGTAGCGGTGAGATAAAAAATCGAGAAAATTGAAACTAATTTAAAACCATAAAATCAATTCTTTTCTTATTATTCAATTCGGCTCAAGGTTGGATATTAAATATATTTATTAAGTTTGAATCAGAATTTAATTTGGAATAAAAAAAAAAATTGAACTAAATCAAATTATTTATTTTTATTAGGTTTTAGATATATTTTAAATTTTTATAAAATAAGAATAATTATTTTATATATAAATATATTAAAAATTATACTAAAATAATATATAAAAAAATAAATTTTAAAAATTAATGAATTGAAGTGATAAAATTTGTTTGGATGATTTTAGAAGATCGATTTGATTTTAAAAATTTATAATACTATATGTTATTAAAAAAACCAAATTGAATTCAATTTGACTGAACAATAAAAATCTATTTCGCAATTCTCAATTTCCGTTGTAGTCTAGGTGGTTAGGATATTCGGCTCTCACCCGAAAGACCCGGGTTCAAGTCCCGGCAACGGAAGCCGGCTTTAGGCCTTTTTTGTTTTCTTTTTTTTACTTGGACTTTTTTCATTGATAGATCTTTTTAGGTCTTTGGAGCTTGGGCTGTGCCTTTTTATTGATAGGCCTTTAGCTCTTGGGCTGTGTCTGCTTTGTTTGTTGATGTATACAATTTTTTTTACAATTTTCTTTTTAAAGAACTGAAAAATTGGCAGAAATTTCTTTTCGAGCATCGCCAATACGAAGGTGAACAATTAGAATTATATTTTAATTATTTATATATAAACCTTATAGTATTACTACGAATTGCAATTTGCAAACACCCTCATTGTGATCAAATTTCAATTTTCTATTCACAGTTCTTGGTAATGCAGTTTCAATTCATCAATCGATCAACTTCTGGATTGTTGACATATATCATGCAAATGATGTGGCATCTGAACATAGCATTAATTCGTTCTAAAAGGTGCTGCGATAAATGAAACAATGCTGTACAAATTTCCTGTCAAGAATCCTGACAGATGCTTTAGCTATTGTTTATTACAAAAGAACTGATAAAAAAAGTTTCTTCCAATTAATTTGCCTGTGAAAAGAACAAAGAAAAATGCATCTAACAATAACTAAAATGGTTTAGGTGGCAATTTCTTATTGGCCAGGAAATGCCTAACAAGCTGAAGAGCCTGCCTTGGTTTAAAAGTTGGAACTTCATGACCAGCTCCTCTAATGGTGACAAACATAAGCCCATCATACTCTATGGTCCACCCACCAACCTGTAAACAAAAAAAAAAAAAAATCTTAGAGAAGGGTACTGAAACTATATATTTTCATGTTAAATAACTGGAGCGTGAAGAAAGACAAAGGCGAAAGCATCACCTGTTTGTTGTTGGTGTACCAAGGTGTCCATTCTTCAATTGTTTTTAATCCAAGCTTTTTGAGGGTAAGTCTAGTTGCAGTAACCGGAATTCTCCCATCAGTATCTCCACTGCAAATAGAAAAAATAATAATAATAAATTGACAAATGAAACGTCTATATTCAAAAGTTCAACCAGAAAGTTAATTTTTAAAATAATGTTTGTAAGAGTTTTACCTGAAAACCCATATGCGAATGCCTCCAGCTATAAGCTTTTTAATTGTTGGAAGCATGGATGCTGGTGAATCCTTCCAAATTGAGATAGTGTCACTGGAGAACAAAAAAACAACCTCATACGCACGTATTTTCACATGGTTGTTGATTATGTCCAAAACAGTCATATTTTACTAGGGCTTAAAATTCGTATTTTTGGCAATGGTAATGAATTCAAGACCTGCAATGAGTCCATGGATAGGACATTTTGGTAACATTGGCATGAAGTGCGTTTTGAACATCGGGCCTATTAAGATAAACCTCAGTGTAGTCTGATGCACAAGGGTCGTATCCTGCTGGTCTCTTGAGCCATCCATCCTGTAGAAAATCAGATAGCAGTTTAGGCCGGATTCAATTTGAATTAAAACGCATTAAAAGCAATTAATCCTGATTTAGTTGCTGAAATCCAGAGTCTGCAAAGAACTTACAAATTTGGACAATATCTGAGGAGCAATGCCTTGAATCGCCAGGCGTTGTCTGCTACTGCTGGAGTTACTAATACAGCTGGGAGTATACAAACTGTACATGTCAATGATTCTGTACACAGCAAAGTAAGCTCTGAGGGCTATGTTGCAATCCTTAGTTGGCTGTGGGCTGCTGAAGTTACATTTGATTTTAATATCGTTGTAAACTCGATCAGATATCACTGCATGATCCCATGCATAATCGACCATTCCTGTTTGATCCATTTCATCGTCCAACAATGCATTCCCAATCTACATAAAGTTCATTAGCAGAGGAGCTATGTTGTTAATTATAATTTTATGTATTCTTTGTTAAACAGAATTGCCAGATTAATCAACAATCAAACACTTCATTTCCATCTAAACTGTTTTGTGCAAGCTTTTTTGGGTACACAAATGATTTTTCAAAGCATTTAAAAAGGCTTTGTTGATCAAGCAAAAGCTGGCAAACTCCAAGTTCTGTTGATTAAGGTTTAAGCTAAAAAATATATATATAGCTGCCGTATACTATTAAAAGTCAAATCCTCTCATTTTAAAAATGTAAGGCACGATAAACTGAGAGTTTAGCTCTTTTTGTTAATGCAACTAACTTTAAAAGGTGATATTCTACAAATCTGAAATTCAAATACATGCAATTTTTACGCTTATTCCTTAAAGGGCGGCCTTCTTTGTAAATAGAAAATAAGGGACCGGGCAAGCTAATAAATGACAGGTGCATTGTGAAAATGAAGTAATAAAAAAACAGACTGAATGTATCCAAATTAAAAAAAAAAAAAAGGTCTAATTACAGAAAATAATGTTAGTGCAATTAAATCCTTACCATAAATCCCTTTAGATTTATGTAATCTGACTTGGGAACATGCTTGTTGCTGTCAAAGATGGCCTCGGCTAGCTGTGGAACATAGTGGCCTGAAAAATTCATTAAAAACCGAATAAACATGTATAATCAAGAGAGTACTATTAGAACTGCTGGATCAAATCACAAAAGTGATAGGCAGAAGAATAAAAGGAAACCCAAGAAAATAAATGATAAGACAGACAGAAGGTTTGAGGAGGAAAATATGGAAGTGTAAGGGAAATTTTGTTATACCAGCATAGCTTTCTCCAGCAATGTAGAAGTCATGGGACTTGAACTGTGGGAATCTTTTGAACCAGTTGACAAGAAATGAGTAGGAATCCTTAGCTAATCATTCAAGAAAACAAGGAATGATCAGGAAAGGAGATGAATTATCTTTGAAGTTTTGTTGCATTAGAAGGATTTTTTTTTTTACCTGTAATCTCATCACCGAGTTGATGGATATCACTACTATTATTGGTGTATGAAAACCCAACACCAACGGGAGATTCAACAAACAACAAGTTGGCAGCTGGAAGAGAAAACAAAACAACGGAAAACTCTCATATTACTTGGTCAAAGAAGAAATACAATCCCCGAATCCAAACATAAAACTATTGAAACCACAAAGTCAAACAGGTTACTTGTTTATATATACCTCTGTTCCATCTGTGTGGGTTAAGCTTTAGCGTTGTTTTGTCTTTCTGAGGGAAAAAAGGCCCCAGCTCCTCTGCTGCTCCATATCCGATTGATGAACACCCAGGACCTGCAATTTTTATTAATTTAAGATTAGATAAAAATTAACTGGTCATGCTTTACAATCTAGTTATTATATTATGTCATCGAATTTACAGTTTCCAATTAATGCACGTGCATGCACCAAATTTTGTGCATTAAGATATTATTTTTTTACTTGAAAAATCGTATTTGGTAATTATTTTTTTTGCATTCCATATACGTCGGAATTAATTATTTACCTTATTTGTGTTTTAAATGGTAAAAAATGGCATATATCAACATATTAAATGGGTAGCAATAATAATCTTGACTATAATATAAAGATACTGCTTTTCAAAATTATAAACTATTGAATTTAAAATTTAATTTAATTTAATTTAATTGATTCATTCAATTTCTTAAGATGAAATTCAAATTTAAGATTTAAATTCCAATCCATTTCCTTAATTTTGGATGGTGACTATATAAAAAAATTTGTAAAATTAACAAATTATGTGTGATAGAAGACGAAAAAGTAAATCAATGGTGGATCCAAAATTGGTAGAAGTCATCATGGTTATTATAGGGGTTGTTGAATCTAATTAATATTCAAGAAATCCATGATAATTTGGTTTGACAGCTTGTAAGGCAGTTACACCTACATATTCTTCCCATTATTATATTGCATTTTTGAACTTACCCAACCAGGCATGCATCTTTATAATTCATTCTAGAATCTGTTTCTGTTGAAATTCGAAGTATAAAAAAAAAAAAAAATACAATAAAATATTATGTTATGATTTATTGACAAAGGTTGTGACGGTGGTGATTATTATTAATTAAAAGTAATCATCATAAGAGATTTAATTAAGATGATCCATGTAATTAGAGGAGACACTTAAGATCAGCCAAAAACGTTAGAAGAAAATTTGACAAATTTGAAAGGAAAAAAAAAAAAAAATACAAATAGATGAATGTGATGTACTTAGATTGGTTATCATTGAAAAAGAAAAGGAAAAGGCAACTTTCTTCAAAACAAAAGAAGTGACAAAGCTGTAGGAGGAAAAGGTGAGGATGACAATTCGGAACAATGTGAATATGGCCAAAAGCAATAAAATCTCCATATATATATTTCATATAGTAATGTTGTGAAAGAAAGTTATGGGCCAGGCGTGGCCAAGCTCGTAGACATGAAAAGGAGTGGTGATGAATGCGAAAACCAAGTAAACCGACGATAACGCGTTGTCTCACTCTCAAGTCTGAAATTGACTTTGTTTCTCCCTACTAGCCACTTGGAATTGGATAAATGATTGAAGATAAAAGGGAAAAAAAAAAAATCCAAAACAGCTCTACAGCAACTGGCAATCAGAGGGTAAACAGAAAAGACAAGAATTGAAAGAGAAAACTCTGGGATTTAAGAGTTAATTACCTCCGTTGAGCCAGAGGAGGAGAGGTTGTTTCTCAGGCTTGCTTGTGGCTTCGAAAAACCAATAGAACAGGGCTCTTCCATGACTCTCATTCACTGTAACATACCCTGCATATTGCTTGAAATCCACCGGAGGCTGACCTGGAAGCTTGATGACCCTGTCAGCTTCTTGTCGAGCCAAAACATCGCGGCTCAGCTGACCACCATGGCCGGTACTGAAACTTACTCTAGCCATAGCTACGCTTATACTAAGCAAAAGAAAATGAAAACTCAAAGAAAGAGCTGCATTGGATGCCATTGGAGACTCTCCTGTCTTCCTTCCTCTCTTGATATGTATCCTGTGTGGTGTTAAGATGTGTATATATATATAGGACGAATGATATTCAGATAATCAAGGACTGATAAGAATAATCTGTAACTAGTTAAAAGATTTTTAATGAAAATAAAAAAAGATGTGAATAATCTTATAATTTAGATATGATTTTATTTTTCCACTTCTCAGGAACTTCAATAGTATATTTGTTGCTTTGACGAGAATTTTGGGGTTAAAATGAAAATGGATAGGATATAATTGGCAGTGAAGGAAAGAGGGCCGATTTTTGGTCAATTGCGTTGGATAGGAACATTTGACAGCCTTTTGCCACTGTATATTATAACCCTTCCTTATTAGGATCTGTGATTTCCGTAGAAGCTAAACTAATATGCTAATAAAATATATTGCCGTTGAACCTACCATTTAATTTTCTGCAATAAATTTTTTGCCATTTTTATAACTTGAGAATTTTTTTTTTTTTTTTTTGGTTTTGCTATACAAATATAAAAGAGAAAGAGTTTCAATAAATTTTTTTACAAAAATTTGGAAGAGGAGGGCTCAAAATTTGTTCATCTTCCCATATCTCAGGTGCTCTAATAACCTTTTATTATAGAAAAGCAATTTTTTTTTGACAAACAAAACTTTGATTTGAATTATATATGATAATCTAAAATATGACATGAAAAAAAATACGAAAGTGATGCGATTTAAAATTTTAATATAAATCATATATAGATTTAACAAAATAAAAAATATTTTATATTTTCGTATTGACACAAATTATAACATAATTTTTATATAAAATACAATATAAATACATAAATTATCAATATTTTACATAAACGAACACAAAAATTATCAACTCTAATTTGAATAGACAAAAAAATATTATTATTTACTATATTTTTAAATTGTGATTGTAAATATTTTTTATTATTAATATAATTTATTCCGTTTATAAATAAGAATTCTAATTTTATTAAAAGACTCTCGTTAAATAGATTTTTTTTATAATTAATACAAAAGACTTAAAGTTTACTTTGAATTTCTTTATCTTCAAAGTTGTAATTTTTTTTATTAATCTTAAAATGTAAATGGATTTATTTGATAATAAAAAAGTTAAAGTTTATATTGAATTATCTTTTAAAGTTTTTATTTTCACCATTAACCTTAAAAAGTTATAAAGTTTTTGTTAATTTAATATATTTTACATGAAACAAATTTCACATGCTAATGTAAATTTTGATTAATATGCACTTTATTAATTAGTTTTATTTATTTATTTATTTGTTAAGTATATCAAATTTGATCATTCTAATATATAAATTTTATCTAAAATAAAAGTTAAATAAAATCTAAATATTGTACTCAACCAAATAACATCCAGATTTTCTATGTAACCGAAAATTCTCTCAAATCCTATAAAAAAATCAAAAGAAAAAAAAAAGTAAATCGAAATCAGATAGACCTTTAATAAATATTTGTTTATCCTGTAGTGTTATTGCTTTTATTTAAATTAAAGAGCATAAATATTTAAATAAAAGAAAAAGTGTAAATAATAGTTTTATTAATAAAGAATTAAAATTTATTTGTTAGTTTATTATATAATAATACTTTTTTAAATATTAATTTATTATATATAATATTTATTCATACATTAAATTAAGAAAATTACTTAATAATTTTTAAATAAAAAATCAAAATGAATAAAAAAAATGACATGGAGTTGTTAACTTGAAGAAAAAAAAAAGAAGAATAAAAGAAAATTAAAGGAAATGCGATGGTGGACTGGAATCTTCAACCTTCACTGATTAATCGACAAAAAATCACACCGCAACATAACCTTATTTTGGATTTTAAAGCTACAACTGGCACAATTTTTTACAGCAATTGTACCTCTTAGGGTGCGTTACGGTTGATACACAGCCTTAACGTAGTTTCATTCATAGGCGTCGTATTAATGATAGATTGTTAGGGAATTTCTAAATGCATCCCATTGAAACTCTTTACACTTTTTTCTTTTTCTTTACAAAAATACCTTAAGTGAAATTATTTAATTATTTTTAAAAAATTTTCTTTTTTGCCTTTTATATATCATTTCTATTCTCTTACCCCAAAACATCCAAATAAACATATTCAAAAATAATAATGCATTATCGGATATGCACATTCAATAAGTTCTTTATATTATCTAATATGTATATCTGAAAATATAAAGTGACTTTTAGATATACATATTTGATAAATTATTTAATTTATTAAAAATACATATATGATAAGTATTTTAATTTACTAAAAATGTATATTCGAAAACAATAATATATTATCATATTAGCATATTCGATAACATAAAAAATTTATTGAAAATGTATATCCAAAAATATACAAAACCTACCGAATATACATATATAGTAATGTGATCATTTTAATCACGTTTTATACTATATGTTAATTGGCATGTGAACAATTTTGAAATAACATGTGTTATTTAGTAAGTTCTTAAATATGCATAAGCAATTTATGCAAATATATGCATAAGACTATGAATTTTTATATTCAACATAAAATTCAAAATATTTTAAATTATAAAATCAATATCTTTATACATATATCAAAAAAAAAAAAAAACTTAGAAATAAAGTCGTAATCCCTTATCTTCTTGTTTCACAAATAAATGCGTTTAGATTAAACGGGATGATTGTTGATAAGATGATTGTTAATACAAACATTTGTCAACCTAGCGAATTTAATTTTTATCTCAAATAGCATTCTTCTTCGGGCAACAAGCATCCGAAGGAACGGTGGCGTCCGGTGAAGGAGCAGCACGGAAGCTGGATATGGAAGAAGAGTGGATAATTATCACATGCAAGATTCTCGAGATAAGGGGAGTAACAGGCACGGATTAGCAAGCAAACTATATGCAAAGCAACGTGATTGTCAGGGACCAAATTTGAGAACGTACACACAAGAAAAATCGTGTAAAGGAGCGGTCTGCATGACTGGAGCTGTCGCTAATAAGAATAGACTTGGGCCCATAGTTGAGGTTGATATGTACCTGTAGGGGAAAATGATTTGGGCCAAAAGGGATGGATTGGAATAAAGGGGCAGCTGCAGATGTTATAGATTGGGGGGCCCAGGTCCAAGGATGGACCAAGAAGTTAAAAAAAAAAAAAGTTAACTAAAGAAAGTAAAGGGTGGGTACGAAAATGTGGGAGGCTTGCATAAGAATAAAGCAACACCAATTTGGAATCAGAGCTCCACATCACCTTGTAAAACATTTACCTAGTGGCAATTGAGGAATGGTGCGAGTTATTTCCATATCACCTTGTAAAACATTTATCTAGTATAGTGTTAGATCACATCCCCATAATGGTGGACACGAGAGGGATAAAACCAAAAAGGCAACAGTTGCATAAGAAGACATGAAGTTTTTTGGAGGCCTCGTGGTTAGCAAAACCCATTTGTACAAAAACTATTGAAGAAAGGTAGATAATAGGGGATGACAATACCATACGTTGCAAGGTTGAACACGTGCTGGACAATTTAAAAAAGTGGAGTAAAGGTAAGGTCCACAAACTTAGCATAAGGATTGGGAAACTTTATGATGACCTGAGTATGGTACAAAAGTGGGTCACAAGTGAGGTGGTGATGATAAAAGAATTACAGCTAAAAGAGGAATTAAATGCCCTCTTAGATCAGAAGGAACGGGCACGTACAAATTGGCTTAGGGAGGCCGATAAAAATACAAGGTTTTTCCATAGTCAGGCTTTTGAAAGAAGAAGAAAAAAATAGAATATATGGGATGGAAGATGAGGCGTGGTTTGAAAATGACTTACAGATTTCGAAGACATGCAGTGGATTACTTCAAAGAATTGTTCAAAACCTACGGTGTTTCAAATTTGGACAGGATAATAAAGTCAATTTCTCCATGCATTTCGGGTTTATCTCTGATTTTACAGTGGAAGAAATCCACAGTACCATGAAACAGATTCATCCTACAAAAGCCCCTGGTCCCGACGGTATGCCGACTATATTTTTCCATAAATTTTGGGATATTGTAGGAATGGATATTACCGAGCTCTGTCTTCAGGTTCTAAACGGAAGGGAAAGTCTGGAGGGAATTAATGATACTTATATTGTTCTCATCCCAAAAGACAAAACACCTAGGAAAATTATTTAGTACAAGCCTATTAGCTTATGCAATGTTTTGTACAAATTTATTCCGAAGACCATAGCTAATAGACTGAAACGGGTCTTACCAAAGTATATAAGCGAAAGTCAGAGTGCCTTTGTTCCAGGACGCTTGATATATGATAATGTGATTATAGCTTATGAGCTGTTGTATACAATGAAACACAAGAACGCGGGGAAAGATGGGTGGTGTGCTTTAAAGCTAGATATGAGCAAGGCCTACGTAGAGTGGAGTGGCCTTTCATAAGTGCTGTAATGGAGCGAATAAGTTTTGATAAAAGGTGGATTTCACTTATTAGGAAATGCATTCAGTCTGTTACATACAACGTGGTTACCAATGGTTTGATTGCGATACTATTCATCCGGAAAAGGGGCTGAGACAGGGGGATCCTCTATCCCCATATCTATTTCTGATGTGTATTGAAGGTTTGTCGACACTATTAACAAAAATGCAAATAGAGGGCTTGCTAAAAGGAGTAAGGGCAAGTGTTCAGGGTCCTAGAATCACTCACTTATTTTTAGTTGATGATAGTCTGCTTTTCTTCAAAGCAAACCAACAGGAAAGCAAAAAAAGTGAGGGACTTGCTAAATTGGTATGAGGAAGATTCTAGGTCGAAAATAAATTATGACAAGTCTGACTTATTCTCGGTACAAATACCAAACTAGAGGCTAAAGAGATGGTAAAAAGCAATTCGGGATACAAGTAACCACAAGTTCGGAGAAGTACCTGAGACCCTCAATGTTTATTGGGAAGAGGAAAAAACAGGCTTTTTGAGAAATACTAGAAAACATAGAAAGGAGAATAAAGAAATGGAATCACAAATGGTTGTTCCTAGGAGGGAAGGAGGTGTTTGTAAAATCAATATTGTAGGTGGCTTCTTCATATGCTATGTATTGTTTTCTGTTTCCAAAAGGCCTATGCCACAACATTAACATGATTATTAGCAAGTTCTGGTGGAGAAGGTCAAGTGAAAGACGAGCAATACACTGAAAATCCTGGAATTTTATGTGCAAGGCTAAAAAGGCTGGAGGCATGGGTTTCAGGGAAATAGAGTGTTTTAACAAAACATTGCTTGCAAAACAAGGACGGAGACTCCTACACAACCGGACTTCTCTTATGCATAGAGTTATCCAGGCCAAGAATTTTTCAAATACCTTTTTTCTAGAAGCAAAGCTGGGGAAGGCACCTTCATTTACATGGATAAGTATTTGGATGGTAAAGGAAGTGTTGCAGCTAGGCACCAGGTGGCGGGTAGGCAATGGACTAAGTATCAACACGTGGTTAGAAAACTGGATCCCAAGGAGGGCTGTTTCAAACCGAAGCCAAAGGAAAACTAAAACCCAAGGCTTGAATCTGTTGCTGACCTACTATAGCTAAACTATTGGGATGAGGAAAATTTGAGGGAACATTTTGATGCAGAAACAATTATGGATATTTTAGCAATCCTAGTGAGCTACAGTGGTCTCCCAGACATCCTGGTATGGCATCACACAAAAACAGGTCATTATAGTGTCCGAAGTGCTTGCCATTTAATGGGCTCTTTAGAGGGAACGAGGGTCGAGACAATAGGAAACAACAGTACAAACTGGAAGATTTGGATTTTTAAAAGTTTGTAATTTTTTTTTAAATTTACAAAATCGAAATTTTTTTCAAACTTTCAAAAATTAAAATCTAAAATTGATAATGAAAAAAATACTCTACCAAATTTTAATTTAACTAGCATTTAACCAAAATCACACAAAATCAAATATAATTTATTTCTTGGTGGCTTGATTAGTTTTGAAACTTAGTGATTTTAATATGATTGATTTTAAGATGAATCAAAGATTTTTAAAAAAGGTAAGAGTTCAGGGTTTGGGTGAGTCATTTTAGGGTTTGAAATGGGTTAGGAGTAAAGTGTGAGAGGTGTTTGCGGAAAATGTGTTTTTTTGGTTTGAGTGAGTGTAATGAATAAAAATTAAATTTTAAGTTTTAAATGTGGGGTGTACTTAGTGATGAGACTTGTATCAGTATTTTTTGGATGGAAATAGAAAGATCCATATTGTTATCGTTGAGGAAGATGTACATTCTTTTAGGAACGAGAGTGGTAGGATTGGCAAACAAGTGGACCCATGAAAGGACTATGACCGAATTAATCGAGACTTCCTTCGCTGGGTTTTAATGAATCTTGGGTTGCCTTCTGTAAACGTCAAATTTTACACTGTTCAAATTGAATTGTATTAAACCGATTTTAACTGCACTAGCAATAACACATCTTCAATGATCTTCATAAGAAAATCATGTTTGAAACAAAGTCATCAATTAGAGAAAATTTGATGTCCGTAATGCAAGAAATGGAGACAGTAAGAAATTGACTAGGATTGAGATATGAGTTTCTGTAAGTTTTTCTTTTCCCAGTGTGGTAACTAAATTGGACATACAACATATATATTTTCTTGCTTTTTTTTTTTTTTTTTTTTCGGGAAAAGAGGTTTGAGCAATATATATAATCCTGCCAATGTAATTTTAGAGCAAATGTATACTTTTTTCCACTTCCATCTCCACTCTCTATCTCCTGTCAGTTAGTCAAGTCTCATGAATCGGAAGCAAGCAAGATGAAGAAAATGAAGGCTTTCTTCCAATAATCCTGTCTGTTCTTGGAAGGCTCTGAAATATTGGACTTGTCCATTTTTTTTCCTTCTTCCTACATAAGCAAGCATGCATTAGCAATTATAATATGCATTTTTGGAAACAACAAATTATGTAATGCTATAATATTTGATCATATTTTAAGATTATGTTTGGTATATAAGATAAGATAATAATAATCTTAAACCTTATCATTACTAGTGATTCAAAAATATAGATAATAACAAAAGTTTTTGAGTATGTTGTATATATGCTGCCAAAGAAGCAGGTAAAATTTGTTTTCAAATTTGACTGTAATACTGGATAGAATCCATTTGGCTTTTTAAAAGCTGGACAAAGGGAAACTATTGCAGCTACGGACATTGTAATCCATTTGGCTTTTAAAAGCAGGGTTATTGCATATGCAACCTCAACCAAGGATAACAGAAAATGGGAACGAGAAAATTTTGCTTGAGGACTTGCAATTAATATTGGTTTGTTTTCACGTCAGTCCTTGAATACTTTCTTTTGTTTAATGTCATGTTATCAATATTTATTTAAAGATAGCAGCGGAGATTGGATGAGTTGCTAAAATTCGAATATTGAGATTGTAAGACCAAGTTTGATTCACGTCCAAGACGGCTAAAGGGTTTAATATATGATCTCTTCGAAATTAACTTCTACAATTTCTGAAGATTAATGCATTGTGCTTGACCAATCAGGTTGTAGAAAACGTAAAACAACAACCTTCATGGGACGAGAAATATAGCACTCCTTCAATGTCTGAACAAACTCATTTTCAGTCTGAACGTCTGATACCAAAAAATAATGGAACATTTCCCTGTCTTCCTCATTTTCCCTCATTTTTTTTCATGACTCCAAAATTCGATTTGATGTTACCAAAATTCGTCAACTCCATTACACTTTTATCCTCCCTAAAAATAATGACCAAAGTATAGCACATTCTAGTGCTTTACATTGTAGGGACCTTAACTTCGGTCAAGGCATTCGGTTTTTAAAAGCGTTGTAATAAAAATAGAAGAAAATTCCTTTCCAAGGAATGCATTGAACATGTGTTGAAAATTAGCTGCATGGTTCAAAACAATTTTCACCATCCAATCTACACTGACTGGTCTTCCATTTAGGTGTCTGACCTTCAATACCTCAGCTATCAGAATTTAGCTCCATCTCCTTCTATCTTCCTCTTCGTCTACAGGAGTATACCATGATGGTCTTCGCTTTGAGTTGCTTAACCTGTAGTTCAACAGCACTTCTTCATCACAAAGTGCTGTAGTAGCCACCAGAACAAGAGTCTTTAAAACTGGAACATCTGTCCCACTATTTCTTGAACCCCATCTGAACCAAAAGCTGCCAAATCGCCTCATGTTTACTTCTGCATTTCCAAATGATACATTTGGAATGTAAGCTCTCATGTCTTTTTCAGTCAGTGGGAAGTCGTAAGGGCAAACCATCACATTTGGCACCATTTCTTTACCAGGGTGATTAGCGAAATGTGCCAAAGCTAAAGGGTTTCTACGCTCCAAAATCTCCCCACCACTCCCCACTCGTGAGCTTTCCAGAGGCTTACTAAGCATTTTCCAGAGCCGATCTGAACCTTTCTCAGTCACATCTGTGTTGGGCCTCATATCTTCCATTGTGGAGCTATCCCACAATTCACGTGTTTCACCCCCATAACCCCAAGGCTGGGCATTGATGACAGTCCCATCATATCTTGTGATCAGATAAGTGTTTTGAGCATCAACTCTTGGGTATCCAGGAATGTATCGGTAATAAGCTGGGAAGTATATAACACCAGGGTATATGGCAATTACAGCACCAACATTAGCTTCACCATTCAAAAATAAGCCTTGTCCAGCTTCACTGTGGGGTATTTGAGATGGTTTGACATCAAGGGTGTAGCCAATGGAATCCTTCAACCTCTGTGAGAGTTCAGAGCGCTTTAATGGCCTTGTCTCGGGAACAGCTGCACTGAAAAATCATAGATACTTAGAACTGAGAAGGAGATTATCAGTGGCCTTCCATTTATATCTACTATTACGGGCACAAAATAGAAATTAGGGAGCAAAGGCATATGCCATCAAAGTCAAATAAAGGATCAAAAGATTCATGGTCCAAACACTTGTTGCTTTTGTACAGATTCATCACAAATTTAGCATCAATAATAATGTTCAGTTAAATTGTCTGTATTTCATTATAATAATAATATATATTAGCAATTACCTATTTATCTTTTCATAATATTTATAAAAAGATCAATGTTTAATGTATTTATTTTGTAACTACCACAATTTTCTTAAAACAAAAACAAACAAACAAAGCCATATCAAAAAAGTAATACAGAAAAAAAAATTGGTCCCTCTGTGAGCATTGACTCCATTCTCCTACCTAAGTGAAGGTTGCCAAGCAAAAAAAATTGTATTGCAACTGAAACTAGCAGTGAAAGTATAAAACTAATTCACATTTTTATTTCCAAAACCAAAAATCATTAAATTACAGTCGCAATACAGTAAGATGTAGAACAAAGCAAACTCCTATAAACACAGTGAAAGCCCAATTTCCTTGACAATGTAGGTTGTTTACTCAACAAAACTCAGTAATTTAAACCTGATAGTGAGAAAGCTCAAGAGATAAAAATTTAAAGATACCAAACATCCCATAGATGATACATAACAGGCAGTCCTCAATTATACTGAAAACAAAATAAACTAGAAATCTCCTTACCAGGACGGTTAGTAATTGGGCCATTCCTTCCAACGGCAAAACTAAGACCACTTCGGGAAGGATTAGCATTCGATTGCAATTCCTGTGGCTCATTGATATCAGGAAGAAGAATTCCATCCATAGAAGTGCAGAGGTTTTTAATTTGATAATGAATGTTTTCTTGCACTTGATTCTGTTGGTCAGCAACAGAGGCTTTACTAGCCATGTCAATGATCTCCTCCGCATCAGCTTCGTCAGCATTCTTTCCCAAGCGATTGTAACTGAACATTGCACAAAAAATCAAATTATTGGACTAAAACAATGATGATGAATGAGAAAAAGGGTATGGGTATCGGAGACCACCAACCTGGTATACAGGAAAAGGCGGTTGATATCAGCTTCAAATTGGAGTTTCCTTGGGTCCCTAGCAAAAGTGGGGCTTTTTGCAAGGGTTCTGACAGCCTGGAATATCAATAAGAAACATTTATTTTATGCATAAAATGGCCTGAGTCAAGCTCCACCTTTGATTCATCATTACCCAATTTCACAAATGACTTGACATAAATCCTGGTTTTATATCATCTTCCATTTGCAAAAATAATTGCTTAAAATGTAATATATTCAGTAACTTGACGTGCTAAAATGAAGAAAAATGAAAGAACACTGAAATGGAGAAGGTATATTTAGAGGGAAAAATGGAAATAAAAAATGGATAGTAGGAGAGAAAAGGTACTTACATCTTGGAATTTGTTGAAAAGAAAAGCCATTGAGAAAGCAGCTGCCAACAAATCCCCCCCTGAGTCTCTCTCTCTCTATGCCTTGCTCAGCTTGGCTATGCCCTGTTTTCCGATTAGAGACGCAGAAGCGGAAGGAAGTCGAAGTGGGAAAGTCTGTCGGCCAATTTTGGGGCATTTAGGTTTGTGCTTTGTTTGGGTTGGGTTAAGTTTGATTGGGCTGTCAGGGATAATAAGCTTTCAACTTAGGTTTCAATGGCATGACATTTCAGCTCCATTAAAGCGGATTGGGCTCGGGGGAGGCCCAGAGCTTCATTTATAAGATAAGATAGCATAACAATTAAGGCTCAGTTTGGTAACCGGAAATGAGCTTCCGAATAGAAAATATTTTTAATGGAAATGAACTTTTAGACAAAAAAAAAAAAATCTATAGTTTTGTAACTTCATTGAAAGTTATTTTTCTGTGTTTGCTATCTAATGAAAAATATAAAAAAAATTTGTACCTTCAAATCTCAAAATTTTACAATCCTCATTATACTTTTTTAACTCAGAAGATCTGAAACTAATCCAAAAAAATGCGAGGTAAAGCAGATTTTTTTGGCTCTGGGTGCGTTAAAAACTGCCGAGATCTTGTTCTTCACTATTTTCCTTTGGTTCTAGGTTTGCCACATCAACCTAATTTTCAATGGATTTGACTTAACACCCAAGCAAGAGACTTACGAATTCAGCGTCAACAACCCATCAAAACCCATATACTTTGCAATCAACGAGCGTCAACTACCCATCAAAACCCATATACTTTGCAATCAATGGCCCCATCTACAAAGTCATCTCCAACACAGCTCTTACAAAGGTGAGCAAAAAAGATTACTGTCTCAATCTCGATGGTCTCTTCGTCAAGGAGATTGGTGTCAAGAAATTTGGGGGAGGCCGTCTTTGTCGAAGGGGGAGGCAGGTGTATGTGGGAGCAACCCCAAATACCTGACATTGATACATAAAGTGGTGAGATTTTTTGATATTTTATCTTCTAGAAAGAGCATCTTACAATTAATTACCTTAGCTGATAAAGAAAGTAACACTTCCTTAGAAGCACTGATGCAAGTCACAAGAAAAATGGAATTACGAAACCAATGAAATACCATAAAAACTAAACTGTAAACATCTGAAATATACTTTGGAATTATCCCAAGAAAAACCCCTTACCCCAAGAAAACTTCAACTACATAAACCAAGCCTGTTAGAAACATCATTATATACCTCACATTGTTCCAGTGCAGAATATATCCCATTGCCCGACTTCCTCATTGTGGCAAAGTCCATTGGATGCTCAATTACATCATGGTAATCAGGAAGCTGCAAAACCCTTCAAAACTTACTAAGATAAATGAAATCAAACTCCAAAAGCACTTCCTCAATAAATGCTGCTTAGCTTCTCAAGATCAACAGATTCAGCAAACACACCATAAGTGTCTTTCCTGCAGCAATTTACACCCAACTCAGAATAACCAACACTAAGTTGAGAAGAAAAAAAAACAAACAGAGAGGAGAGAAAAGAAGGTTCAAGAGTCACTTTTGAAGTTTATCAAGAATCAATTTCAATGCCTTCTAAACTCAATCCCAAATCACAGAATGAAGAAATCCAGCAAACCCAGAGATGAAATGTCCAATCATACAAACAATACACAGAAAATAAATTTTTTATTAAATTGATATTAAATAAATTAAATAAATAGATTCCGACGTACTTGTAAATAAGAAGATTACAAATTTAACTATTATATAAGAAGTTAGTATATAAATTTATTAAAGTCAAATTCGGCTTCTATGCTTTAAATTTAAACTCTCACAATTCTACGAAAGACTTCCACTTTATATATTAAGCCAAGTTTCCATATATAATTGGCTACCCTTAATGAGATCTTGCAAGCTTGACAATTACATCAAAACAATGATATAGCTAACATTAGACATGAAAATAGTACAAATAGTTAAAGAGTCTAAGATGAACAAAGTAATTAGAACTTGTAAAACATAAAATGGTTAAGAAACTAATTCGAAAATAAAACAGACATACTAAAAAAAGAAGGAAATACTTGTAATCTAATGCACCAACACAATTCACAACCCACACAATGATGGTCCATCTTCAACACACACCACCCACCTGAAAAGGTGAAATTGCTATGGAACTAATCATCACAAATAGCAATATTATTAGAGACCCACTTGAAAAGGTGAAATTGCTATAGAACTGGTCATCACAAATAACAATACTATTAACAAATTACAAAATTGAGAATTTAGGTGTACGAAGAATGAACAAACAGAATAAATCCAAAGTTTGTAGATCTTTTAGATGTTGGAACCGTAATCCTTCCAAGATCTTAAAGAGATTTTTAGTTTTTAGCCTTTACCCAATGATGAGGTAATGTCACTGGCTTGGTAATGCCAAAAGAACCCTCACCCTAGTTAAAATAATTTTCAGTACATTGAAATACAAAATAACAACCCAAATCACACGAAAAAGTAGGATAACCACAAACAAAGCACATCTAAAGTTGTAAACTACCTGTTATCAAATAGTTGTTATCATTTCGATCTTTGGCAATTATGTTCATAATCAAACCAAATTGAAGATAATTTACGAAAAATAATATTGTTGGAAATGTCAATCCTAAACAATAGGAACTTAATCCAACTCTGTAATAATGTTTTAGATTTGATTTAGGCTCTTAATTGATTGAATCTTAATCATTTGATATCTTGGCTTGATTTCCATCATGTAAGAAATGATAATAATGATAGATTTAAGGTAATGTCCTATGTAATGTCATATCATGCAATTATCAATGCTATAATATTGTAAAAACAATTGTTAGATATTTAATTTTGTCTGAAAATTTTTTCAGAATAAAAAATGAGCTTTCGATGGGCTTGATCGGAAATTCAGGCCTAATACGATAAAAACCTAAAATTTTAATTTTGATTTTATTTTATTTTTGATCCAATTGAGTCAAAAGTCAAAAAATAAAAAAAAAAAAGTCAAAATTCACATGAAAAAAAAGGAAAAAAAAACATGTTAGAAATTTGGGAAATCATTAGCATAAAATTTGCAGATTAATGGATTTTATGATGGAATGATTTTAGGAATCTTAATCTTTACCAAAAAAAAGATACAAAAAATAAAATTTTCAAAAATCATATGAAATTAACTAGTTGAATTTTTTCAAATTGAAGCATATTAAATCCCTATATAAACCAACAACAAGCACACGCAAGGGGAAGGAAAATCACAGCAATCAATTTGAGCATTAAAAAAGATTTTGAGTTTTAATAGATATTGGTTCTGGGTTTGTGTTGTTGGTATTATTGAAATCAGTTTCTAGCTAGAATTTGTTTTTGGGCTTGATTCTAGGTGTCTTTTAGAATTTGTTTTTCTTTTATTTGATTTGTTTTGAGTTTTTTTTTTTTTTTTTTGGGTTTTGGGTAAGTTGTTTAATCCTGGGATTGTTAGAGTTTTCTATTTGAATTTTTGGATTCTTTTAGAAATTTTTGGGTTTTAGTTTGAATGTTTGAATTTCTAAGTTTTACAAAATTTTTCGGTTAAATGCTTGGTTTTTCCAGTGGTTCTCACGATAGCCAGAGGATTGGACGGCATGCTAAATTTGGGATTTTAGGCTATTTTTGAAAAAGTTTGGTTTTTTCAATGCCGGTTGGATATCCTGATGCCAAACTTAGGTTTCTTGATCGAATTCTGTATTTGGATGATTTTTCTGGTGAACTTCTAGAGAGAAGTTAGAGAAAAACTAAGTTAGAGAAAGAGAGAACCAAAGCCATATAAGGATATTGAAATTTTTTTTACTTTTATAGTAGTACCAAAACGGCACCATTTTGGAGAGGACGGGTTGACCTATTTGACCTTTATGGATCCATGCCTTGACTCGATTGGTGACCCACCCGATTAGCAAGTTATTCTTTTTTCATTTTCTTTTTATTTTTATTTTTGATTTTTTTCTCTATTTTTTCCATTTTTTGATTATTTTATGTATGTCATTATTATTATTATTATTATTATTATTGCTAATTAAATTAAGGAATGAGGAAAAAAAAAATAAAATTTGGTAATATTATTTATGATGTTTTGTTTATTTATTTATTTTTAATATTTTTAATAATAATAATAATAATAATATTATTATTATTATTATTGTTTTTTTTTTTGCATGATTATTAATTAATGGCATGATAATTTATAACTAATTTACTATGTGATTGCATGATAATTTATAATTGATATATTATATTATTGCATGATATTATTTGCATGATAATTTTTGTTTATTTTAATTTTTTCTTTTCTCTCAAATTTAAAAAGGTTTTAAAAAATAATTTTTAATCTTGTCAAACTATTAGAAGATTTAAATATTGAATTAAGTCTTACCAAACTCTTAGAGGACTTAATGAATTTTCTTGAAAAAATAAAATTTCAAATCCTACTAACATATTAAAAGATAATTCTTGATAGAAAATCTTATCAACATATTAAAATATATTTATGGAAATAAATTATTTTCACAAAAAAATAAAATTTCAAATCCTACCAACATATTGGAGGATAATTTTTGATAGAAAATCTTACCAATATATTAGAGATATTTCTGAGAATAAATTGTTTTCGCAAATAAAAGTTTTTTTAACAACAAAAAAGATTAAATAAATTCGATAATAGAGCTTTTTCAGAGTGAGACACTAGTCTTTATGAATACTTTTGAGGTGAAAAAATTATTTTAAATTGCTACCAATCTATTGGAGTAATTTTAAGATCAATTTTCAATAATTAAATTATTTGATAAAATTACAAAAAGACTTTATAGCTTTGATAATTTGAAATCGAATTGGTACCATCTTTTGGATAGGCACTGTGAGGGTGTCATAACCTTCAATATGTGTAACCGCACTTTTGAACATAAAATTTGATTTAATAAACTAGAATATACTTTTTAAAGATACTCAAATCAAGTTTGAGATTTCTCTTTAAAATGGGATAGAATTAGTTAGGTGACTAATCGTATCTAAACAAAAAAAGATTGGTGATAATTTTTAAAGTTTATGTCCAGGGGTAGATCCATAGATTTATACATTATGACAGTTTGGTGAGTCCATTGGAGAGATCAAGAGTTAGGCTAGTAAATGATTTTTTGTTATCAAAGCCTAACTTAATTTAAGATTTTTTTCCCTTGTTTGTATTTTATTTATTTATTTATTTTTCATATATGTTAACATGAGCTCTACACCCGAGTTCTATCCCTTAGGAGAGAGTAAAGTATCTATGCTTTCATGAAATTTCATGTCTTCGCTTTTTCGCTTATAATCGGCGATCATTAGAGTGCCTTACTAGTCTGTAATGGACAATGATGTAAGGAATAATTTGAGAACCCTTAAATTGTCAAACTTTTGAACCTAGCATGTAAATAAACCCTAAGGGTTCGAACCTATATTAGAGCCATACCTTCATTTGTGTTAGAAAATCCTAAATAGGACATATGATGTGATGTTTATTTTGTTTGTAAATTTATGTATTATTTTTTTTATACTAACCATTTATATTATTCTTTGTATTTATATATTTTCCTTGTATATATTATATGTCTATTAACCCTTTTTGTTTTACTATACATGCATTCACATAATTGGATCTATCATAAAGAGTAATTGCCATAAAATAATTTTAATAAGAAAAGTTTCAATTACATCTATAGAGGGTTTAGCAAAGTCTTCTACTAGTTTAAAAAAGGAATATGAAGAGTTAAAACTTGTTGACAAAAGGTTAAAAAGGAAAGTTCAAGCACTCGAATAAGAAAAAGATGAATGGAAGAATTTGTTCACTGATCCTAACACAACACGATTATCCATTAATCAAGAACTGACCTAACTTTGAGAGAAAATGGACAGTCGTAAACAGAGCTATAAGAAAAAGAAAAAGCGCTCTCTGAGGCATAAAAGTATATTCAAATGTTGAATAGAGTTATGATTGAAGTTGGAACACAAATGAGAGTTGTGAATGAAGAGTGTGAGCAATTAAATGAGGTTTATATGAAAAAGCATAACCGGTTGGAATCCTTGCTTGACCAAGTCACTATAGCTGCTTACAAAACCAAGGAATGGTAGAAAGGGTTGAAGAATGGAAAACAAGGGTGACACCAGTGAGAGCACATAGCTAAGAATTGCTAGATTTTCTTAATGAAGCACAAAACAAGTATCGACAAATTAGAGATTTCTTTCCTCAATAAATTCTAGTCTTTTCATGGATATAATATTGGATTTGGTTAGAATAACTTTTAATTCAATAAAGATTTTATTTGTTAACAATTGTTATGTAGTAAATTCTCCTTGTTATATTTATGCATTTCTATATTTATTCTTATGCATCATTTATTGGTTTCCTGAACATCATTCTAAACATGCATCCTCATTGTGATAAATCTAGGTTTAAAGATAGCTCACCAACTTATCACAAGAATAATGCTTGAGACCAAGCCAGAAGAATGAAACAAGATAATGTAAGTTGCGTTAAGAAGTTAGGGAGGGCTCAAAAGGAAACTAAATAAGAGTTGAACAAAATCCTTGAAGCATTTGGCAAATTGAATAAAGAAATACTATAGAAGTAGATGTTAGACCTAAAGATCATCTATTGCAGGATATTATTGACCCTTTATATCTTCATAGTTATGGTCTATGTTAGGCCCGGTCCATTCAAGGCACTTTATCACAACAATTCATATTTCTTACAGGGTATACTTACACAAGAATGCCATATGCACTAACTCAAGGGCAATTTCAAAGTTTTGCTAATCATGTATTCACTAAAAGGGTAGTTGAATTGGTCTAAGTTTCCAATTAGAATGACCCAAAAGAGAAACTAAAATTGAAGGTGGCTGAGTCTTTGGAGGACTCTGAAGTTGATTACAAGATGAACATATTAAAAAAAAAAGATTGCGAGCTATAGAATGTATTGATTTTTAAGGTTCCATAGATGCCATGAGTTTTGTCTAGTTCCAAATGTGGTTATACCTTTAAAATTTAAGGTATTGAAATTTGAGAAATATGACGGTAGAAAATGTCTCATCATACATGTTACAATGTATTATCATAAGATGATAATTTACATCAGTAATGAGAAACTGCTTATGCATGTATTTCAAGATAGTTTGACTAGTAACCATTGTAAGGTGGTATGTCTAGTTGGACAGAACTCATACATAATCATGAAAGTTTGACTTGTTCTTTCATCAACCAACATCAATGCATCATTGACTTGACTCTTGATTGTTTTTATTTATGAAGCATGAAAAAGAAGGTAATGAAATCTTTTAAAAAATATGTCCAATGATGGCATAATATAATTGTTCAATTTTGACCACCATTGACTGAGAAGAAAATGACAGTACTGTTCATTAGCACCCTAAAAGCACCATATTATGAGAAAATGATAGGGAACATAATAAAAAACTTTGCTAACATGATAATTTTAGGGGAGATTATTGAAAATACTATTAAGAGTGGCAAGCTTATGGAAAACGAAGCCAATAGTACCAAAAAAGGTAGGATGTCAAAAAAAAAGTTGAAACCCGAGTCGTGAGTTTTAAAGGGTAACAATTCAGAGGTTATGCTTTATATTCACCATATGTTCATCCTGTTTATTACCCTATAATCAATAATATTGTACAATTTCCTTAGTAGCCATATTTACCCATCCATGAATAACATTTACACAAGCCCTCATCAACCAATTTTTCAAGCACTTGTATATGGGTCTAATCTTGTCACTACACTAGTTTCAAAGCCTAACAATCAAGCGAGTGATTTGAAAAAATTCAAGGCAACTAAGAGAGAGCTCGTATTGATTCTATTCACATAACCTATACTAAGTTTTTCCCAAAATTGATAAAGAATGACCTGGTATCACCAGTTCTTTTGGAACCACCAAAGTTTTTTATTCCAAATGGTATAATGTTAATGCCATATATGATTACCATAATAGGAATGTTGATCATCTATAGAAACTTGCCCTGCTTTCAAGCATAAGGTGTAAAATTTGATTCAAGCAGACTTAATGATCTTCAATAAATCAGAAGAGCTGAATCCATAAAGGCCCTTAACTTGATCACTCAGAGAAATAATTTTGGAAAGGATACGAAAAGGCTGATTGAAACTGTTTGTCATTTTAGGATTTTTTTTAAAAATAATAAACTTCTTTTATTGTAATAGGATTTCATTTTATTTTTTATCATTTTAATGAAAGTGGCATATATGATGCATTTTTAGGACTTTTTTTTTTGTGTGAATAATAATTTTATGTTTGTGTCTTCTTACATCTTTTTTTATATCCATTCTTAAATTCCAAATAATGAGTGTTCAAATAATCATGACAACAATTCAGGATTTGATTTTGAAAAGGACATTCATGTTGATAAATTAAGATTGTTGATTCATTGTGATTGTTGAATAAAAGAAGATAAATATGGTAAAGAAATTCATTCACTGAAAGATGAAGTTGATGCAGAATGTGATCTTTGTTTCTTAGTTAATGAATGTTTTTTTGTTGAGAGTATTCATATTTGATATAAAAGATGAGTTGATGCAAAATGTGATATTTGTTTCTTAGTTAATGAATGTTTTTCATTGAAAATATTCATATTTGAGATGAAAACTGATCATTTTTCTTGTACCATTCATAAAAAAAGTAAAATTATCCTTTGCTACCTCATTTGAGCCTGTTAAAATTTTTTTTGAAGTAATCCTAACTAAGGATCACCCTCTATATTTAGGAGCAAAGTTTGAAAAACTTGAAAAGTGAAGATCCTTAATGATGTTAAGGTGCTCTATATGAAACAAAATGATCTTTAGTTTGATTATCCTACAAACATAGTTTGGACTTGTTTTATCCATTTCTTTCATAAGCCTTTAGCTTAGCTTACGTTATGTTTCTTCAAAGTCCATTTTGATCGAATATAAATACTCGAATTGAAGAATTATGAATTGAACTAAGATAGATTTACCATTTAATTGTTTAAGTTTTTTATTAAAGTGTTACAGATAGATGAAGTGAAAAAAAGAAATGATGAGAAAAAGATGTGCAAAAAAATGAAAAAACAAAAAAATAAAAAAAAAGAAAACTTAAATTAAAAACTCGAAAGGCCAGTTTAAGTAAAAATAAAGATTCGAAAAAACAATTTCATTTAATAATATCAAGAATATGGATTGACAATATCAATGGAATGTGTTCTTGAGAAAGAATTCTGAGTTAGAATTCAAAATTATTTGAATAGTCAGATTTTATAAATTAATGCCTCATTTAAATAGCCACAATATTTTGTTTTTATTTATTTTTTATTTGTTTTTTTTAATACCAAATTTTCTTGTTCTTTACTAAATGTGTATCCCCTAAATGAATTGAGAAAATATATCATATTTTTTGTGAATTAGAATGGTGATAAATAAGTGAAAGACAATGTCCATAAAAAAAGTTTTCTATTCTTTTGAAAGAAATCCAAAATGAAAGAAATGAAATAAGCTTGAGAAAATGATTTAAAAGGGGCAAATAAGGTGATCCAATGATAAACACAATGATGGATTGGTTAATATAACTTATAAGTTGGGACAAATGAGAAAAGTAACATGAATCAGTTTACAAAATTTGTTTTGAGATCATTAATGATGAGGAGTTAAGAAGGAATATATGAGATGGTAGAGTCTTGATAATCTTATTACCATAATTGAAATTTCATGGTATTAATTTAGTGATATCTACATTACATACATTGTGTTCACATTGTTGTTTGAATAAGTACATTTGAATCGTTGTTTTGATAATTGCATTTGCATCATGGTTGGGGCATATATTTGTATCATGTAATGAATATTTGAATCATGATATGGCTTTTGCATTGTTGATTAAGACATGCATTTGCATTATTTAGTGAGATTCTAGATTATTACATTTACAACATGAAGAAAACATTTGCATTGACATTTATTGCATACAAAATTTAACTTTGATTGGAAAAAATTTTTAACTTTTAAATCCTTGAATGAGGAAGATCTTTTATGATGAGACTTTTCTTGACAAGAAAAACATTCCAAAATTTTAAAGTTATAGAGCCTTTATTTAAATGAGCTTTTTCAAAATAATCACGATTTATAAGACCTCCGAGCATAATCACTAAAATTTTTCGAATAAGAATCTCTAAAATTTAAAATTTTAGATGTGAAGCCATAAAGTTTTTAAAAGAGAACCTTTTGATGTAAATCTTTAAAATTTTTTCGAATAAGAATCTATGAATTTTAAATGTAAGCCTCGAAACCTTTGATGTGAACCACTAATAAAAATCTATTGACTACGAATCATTGAATCTAGGAATTTTGGCAATGACAAAGTTCTAATTTTTACGAATATAAAATTTTTGCAAATCTTTCATTCTTGCAAAACTAAAATTCTTACGAATTTGAATTCTTGCAGATCTGAAAATCTTTGTGAAACTTGGAACCTTGTGAATTTGAAACCTCTGCAAAAGTTGACACCTTGCGAATCTGAAATCTTTGCAAAACATGAAACCTTTGTGAATTTGGAATCCCTGTGAAACTTGGAACCTTTACGAATCCAGAACCTCTACAAAACTTGAAATCTTTGTGAATCTAGAACCTCCGATAATCTTGAATTATTTATGAACTTTTGAAATCCTTGCGAAACTTGGAATTGTTGCAAACTTTTGTGAATCTTAACTTTTTGTGAATTTTGAAAATTTTGCAAATTTTTTGTGAAACTTGGAGTCTTGGAATTTTTTAATTTTTGTTATGGAACCTAGCGTATCTTTGTAATTTTGTGAACATTTGAATTTTCAAATTGTGAATATTTAGATTTCAAGCTAAAAATTTTGAACTCAAGCAAAATGGATGTCTTTTAACATTTCCTATTTAAAAATTTTAAAGTTGTTTAACCTCTATATAGAGGAAGACATTTCTTAATTTAAAATTGTTGAACCTCTTTTTAAAAGAGTTATTTGAAAGTTTTCTTTTTTCAAAAGTCGCATGCCTTTATTTAGAGGATTATTTAAAAAAAAAAATTGATTAATTTGGGCCCATATGTAATGGGTATCTATATCTTTGAATAATTTTTATTTTATAGAAATTGTGCAATAAGAAGTAACTGTGGATACCCCATTTTGTCCAAAATTTTTTTCAAAATCGAAAACAGCCTTCAACTATAAAATGGGCTCGATTGGGAAACTTTAGGCCTAATAAGATAAAAGCCTAAGTTTTTAATTTTGATATTATTTTGTTTTTAATCTAATTGGGTCAAAAGTTAAAAAAAAAAAAAAGTCAAAAATCTCATAAAAAATGGGAAAATTAGAAAAAATAAATAAAGGAAAAACATGTTTGAAATTTAAGAAATCATTAACATCAAATTTGTAGATTAATGGATTTTATGATGAAATGATTTTGAGAATCTTAATCTTCATGAAAAAATAAAGATACAAAAAATCAAAATTTCAAAAATCAAATCCCAAAAATCAATGAAATTAACCAATTGAATTTTTCAAATTGAAAGGGATTAAATCCCTATATAAACCAAGAACAAGCACGCGTAAGGGAAGGGGAATCACAACAATCAATTTGAGTGTTAAAAAAGATTTTGAGTTTTTTTTAGTATTGGTTTTGGATTTGTGTTTTTGGTATTATTGAAATCAGTTTCTAGCTAGAATTTGTTTCTGGGCTTGATTTTGGGTGTCTTTTAAATTTTGGTTTTTTTTTATTTGATTTGTTTTGAGTTTTTTTTTTTTTTTTTTTTTTGGTTTTGGGTTGGTTGTTTAATCATGGAATTGTTAGAGTTTTCGATTTGAATTTTTTGATTGTTTTGAACATTTTTTGGTTTTAGTTTGAATGTTTGAATTTCTAGGTTCTATTAAAATTTTCGATTAAATGTTTGATTTTTATGACAATTCTCACTATAGACACCTAATTCTGTCCTAGTCAATTTGAGTTTGCTTGACTTTTACGTTTAATTTGATTTAACCCATTTGGGTTAGTTGATTTGAGATTATTTTTATGTAAGCTTAGGTCTAATTCAGTTATCAACTTAATGTTGAATTCAAATTGGAGGGCCTAATTAAAAGGCCTAAAGTCCAGTTATGAGTTCGATTTTCTTGAAGCCTAATTTAGGTCATTGGGGCATTGAAGGCCCATAAAGCTAAAATTTGATCTTTAATCCCAAATTATTCATTTTCATGATTAATCTGATTGTCTTAATTAATTCAAATAATAATTAAAAAAAAAACTAAAAAATTAATTAAAAAATGGGATTAGAGGGTTGGTGCCAGGACAACAGCCTCCTATCACTTTCTTTTCTCCCTAAATTCTTTTTCGTCCCCCCAAATTGTCAACCCCATTTCTAACTTAATCTGTTTTACCTTTCCAATTTTACTTCCAGCACTATTGCAAAGAATGATTTAAACCCATCAATTAAGAAACACAACAGCCATTGTTGCCATAACCAACCAAAAACCTCAATCGCCTTTTTAATAAAATTCAATGATGGACAAAGGAAAAATAACCTAATACCCCCATCTTGACTTTGCTACAAAACCACCTCCAACAATTTAACTAAAAAAGAAAGAAGACACCTCCAGAATCAACCCAAGCAAAAAAAAAAAAAAATCAATCCCCACTACGTACTTGATACCCAGTCCCTCTAAGAGCCTAAATTGGCAACAACAGCACCACCTAGCCAAGCACCTCAACCACATCCCAAACTACACTAACAACTTAGTGCCAAGCACACAAGCACCACCCGTTAAACACTCACGACCCTTCAACCTACCTGAAACTCCCACTACCAACCTTACAAGCAAAAAAACCCAGACAACCATCCAACACCAAAAAAAAAAAAACCCAAATCAGAAACCAAAAAAACCAAAAAAAAAATTATAGTCCTCCATAATCTAGTGAGAAACCTAGTGCCAAGATTGACTTTAAAAAATAAAAGAAAAAATAATAAAGGTCAGATTTGGGTTATAAAAAAATAAAAAAAGAACCCATTTAGCAAAAAAAAAAAAGAGAAAAAGGAAAAAAGGTGCAACGCGAGCAGTGGCCCAAGCTTTGGTTAAATCGATGATTGAAGGAACGGCACTATGTCATAAAAAAATCAATTTCATAAAAAAATATAAAAAAATGAAAGAAAAGAGGTGAACGATGATGGTGATAAGCAAGGGTAGAAGAAAATGAACAATATATACAAAAACTAGAAGGTTTGACAGTGGGGTTGTGATTTTGAATGGCTTGAAATTTTTGGCTTTTAGCTCAGATTTGAGGTTTTTTACGATGTTTTTGTGAAAAATGAAGGCTAAATTTGTTAAAAGGGCAAAAAGAGGAAGTTGTGATTCGAATTTGGGGGGCGAAAAACCACCAATTGACAGTGGCACAGGTGATGGAATGACAGTGATAGTGGTAGCGTACTGCCAAAAACTGGGCATTTGTAAGGGCTCTATTTTTTTTTTTTAAGAAGAAAATGATTTTTTAATGGATAATGAAATGAATTTTTTTTAAATTTTTTTTATATTTATAGTTTGTAAAAAAAAAAAAAAAAAAGGTGGATCGGGTTTAACCCAGTTCAAAACACAACCATCCTTGCAACTATAAACGAAATCCATGCCTAATTCACACTTGACTCTTTTTTTATAGGGCTCAAGTTTTTAGCCTAGCAAATTGGTTTGTTGGGCTTAGTTGAGTATGGTTTTTAGACTTTGTTACTGAAACCTCAATTAGGAATGTTTCTTTCTCTAATTAATTAATTAATTATTTATTTATTTATTTTTTCTATTTATTTTATTATATTTCAATATGTTTATGCTTGTCCATGTTTATTAATATTGTCCTAGAAATTATAAAAAATAATGATTGGATTTAGTGTAAAATACATCTAGGTATATTTTTGAAAGCTAATTGATGGATAATTTAATAAATTAAAAATGGATATCAAACAAAAGGTAAAAGGTAGTAATTTTATTATTTAAAAAAATTTTCTTTAAAAAATAATTATTGGGGAATAAAAAATATATAAAAAATTTTACTTAAGTTAAATTAAATTAGGATCCAAAATATAGGGCAAAAATTTTTGTAAGTAAATTAAATAACAAGTGAAATTTATTCCATTTTTAATTTTTAGAGAAAAATGGTAAAAAAAAAAGGAATAAAATAATAAAAAATTGATTAAATTGGTTGTTTTATTTTATTTTGTTTTAGTTTAGCTTTCATGTGTATAATTTATTTGCTTTGTATTGCATCGATATAAAATTGTCAAAGGAAAAGGGAAATTACGAAAATCAAACTTGCTTTGAAAGTGTGCCTAAATGTTGAGGATAATTGATGAAGTTTGAGTTATCAAGGATTCTCATTTTTGTCGAGAAAAAAAAACCTCCAAACCTTAAAATCCCTGTAACTCCGAACCTTAAAATCTTTAAAATCTTAAACACTAAAATGCTTAAAATCGTAAAACCCTCAAAACTCTTGAAACCCTAAAAACCTAAAATCTCAAAACTCTCAAAACCTTAAACCCTCAAAATCCCTAAAACCCTTAAAATCCTTGAAACCTTAAAATCTTAAAACTTCAAAATCCTTAAAACCCCCAAAACCCTCAAAACCTTTAAGACTCTCAAAACGCTAAACCATAAATCTCAAGACCATAAAACCCAAAATCCTAAAACTTTGAAACCTTAAAACAAGACCTTATGTCTTAAAAATCCACCAAGGCCCTAAACTTAACCCAAACCCTAAATTTGACTAGTAACCTAAAATCATCACCCGAAAATCATTCAAACCCTAAAACCTTGACCTAAACCAATATCCAAAATATCCCTAAAGTCTTACAGATACATTTGAAAATCTTACGTGAAGTAATTTCTTCTCGAATACTACCTAAAAGATAGGGTATTTAGAAAATTTTATTTCATTAAGTTTTTCATACAAGTCCTTAACCAACAATAATAATGAGATTAAATAAAAGAAAAAAATAATAGTAGAATCTTAAATTTAAATAATTGCACTCAAACTCTACCTAGAGGCTAGGGAGCCCGGTTGGTCTTATTGTATTTAAGAACTCAATGTCAAAATTGCATTTCATCATCTTGCATAACATCCATTGGCATACATGCATCTATTCATTATTGTTTGTACTTGTTTCACATGTTTACACTTTTAATTATCGTTTGCTAGCTAATTGTACCATCATCAATTTTTTTGCATAAAAATGTTTATTTTTTTTAAATGTAGTTTAAAAATGTGAAATTATAAAATAAGACAAAAATAGCATTTTGAAGGGAATAATTATTGGTACTCTACCTAGATGTTGGAAAGTCACCAACAATTATATTCTAAAAAAGTGTTATTTTTATTTTCAAAAAATGTTATAATAAATCTTAGGTGAAAAGAACTATTTTTAAACTCTGTGTATATATTGGAGGATTCAAAGATAATTCTTTAACTTAAAATTTTTTTTGCAATACTCTTAAATATAGGACTAGTAACATTAATTTTCTTTTTTTTTTTCAAAAAATGAAGAGAATTATTATTAAAGTTTAAGTCAAAACCATTTTATTAAACCTCGAAGATAAGATATGATTAATAGGTACCAATTTTTAAAGACGCTATAGGGGTGCTAATCTTTCCTCACACGTAACTTATTCTTAAACCCAATTCTATTTTCGTACATAAAAAATTATCTTTTTGATAAGCTTTAAATCCATTTTTTATCATTTTATTAAAAAGATAAACATTTTAGGTGACTAATCGCACCTGACAAAAAGATTGGTGGTAACTTTTCTTTTTTTTTTTTCGATTTTAAAATTAAACATCTAATAGTCTCAAAATCATTATAACATTCACGGTGGCTGAAAGATTGGACAGTAGGCTGAATTTGGGATTTTGAGCTATTTCTAGAAAAGTTCAATTTTTTCGATGTCGGTTGGATATCTTGGCACCAAAACTTGGGTTTCTTAGCCGGATTTTGCATTTGGATGATTTTTTAATGAACTTACAGAAAAAAGTTAACGAAAAACTAAGTTAGAGGGAGAGAGAACCAAAGCCATCTGAAGAAATTGATAATTTTTTTACTTTTATAATAGCACCAAAACAACACCAGTTTGGAAAAAACGAGCTAACCCATTTGACCCATGTGGATCCGCGCCTTGACCTGATTGGTGACTAGCCTAATTGGCAGGTTTTCTTTTTTTCTTTTTCTTATTTTTGTTTGTGATTTTTTTATTTTTTTTCTTTTTATATATTTTCATTTTTTGATTTTTTATGTCTTTCATTATTATTATTATTATTATTATTATTATTATTATTATTATTATTATTATTATTATTAGATTAAGGAATGAAGAAAAAAAAAGAAAATTTGGTAATATTATTTATGATGCATTGTTTATTTATTTATTTTTAATAATATTATTATTTTTTTATGATTATTAATTAATTGCATGATAATTTATAATTGATATACTATATTATTGCATGATATTGCATGATTATTAATTAATTGCATGATAATTTGTAATTGATATACTATATTATTGCATAATATTGCATGATAATTTTAGTTTATTTTAATTTTTTCTTTTATCTTAAATTTAAAAAATGGTTTTTAAAAAATGATTTTTAATCTTACCAAATTATTGAAGGATTTAAATATTGAATTAAGTCTTATCAAACTATTAGAGGACTTAATGAATTTTCTTGACAAAATAAATTTTCAAATCCTGTCAATATATTGGAGGATAATTCTGAACAAAAAATCTTACCAACATATTGAAAGATATTTCTGGAAATAAATTATTTTCACAAAAAAAAATTCAAATCCTACAAACATATTGGAGGATAATTTTTGACAAAAAATTTTACCAACATATTGAAAGATATTTCTAAGAATAAATTGTTTTCATAACTAAAAATTTTTTAACAACAAAAAATATTAAATGAATATGACAATGGAGCTTCTTTAAAGTGGAACACTAGTCTCCATGAACACTCCTGAAGTAAAAAAATTATCTTAAATTACTACTAAACTATTAGAGTAATCTTAAGATCAATTTTCAATAATTAAATTATTTGGTGAAATTACAATAGACTTTATGGATTGGATAATTTAAAATCAAACTAGTACTATCTTTTAGATGGGTGTTGAGAATGTGCTATAACTTTCTTCATATATAACCACACTCCTGAACTTAAAATTTAGTTTTATATACTAGAATCTACCTTTTAAAAATACTCGAATCAAGTTTGAGATTTCTCTTTAAAATAAAACAGATTCAGTTAGATGACCAATTACATCTAAATAAAATAAAATTGATGATGACTCTTAAAATATATATTTAACAGTAGATCTATTGATCTATATATTATGACAACAGTATTATATAGAATCTTAACCATACAAAAGTAGGAAATGATAAAGTGATAATACTAGAAAAAGTGCTTTGACAATGGAAAGTGTAGTCAGGAATAGGACTCCATCAATTGCAAAAGCTACCTGAATTTTTTTTATGGGTCTGCCAGTAAACCATTGAACTTTGAACCATTCAATGGTTAAGCCTCAATCCTTTCCTCCTCATTTTATCCATAATTGGCCTCCAATTAGGTGGCATAATACCCAGATTAGTTAAAACAACAAAAAGCAACTACATAACATCATTGGATACAAAAACCCTACTTAACATCCCGTCTTCACCTTAGCAAATCATTAGGGATTTAAACATGTAAACTGTAAATAGGTTTTAGCAAAACATATATGCTATTCATTCAAGTATTATAAATCACAAAATCCACACAAATCTTAAGAAGAAAAGCAAATAAGATTAGTAAATAATGTAAAAGCCAATAAAAACTCCATTATTCTATTAAAATCATTTCTTATAAAAGCAAATAACCAATTTTGTATCCAATTGCACATTAAACGTTTCCATCCAATATCATATAGCAATTAATTAAATAAAAAATATTTAATTACCAAATAAGCAAATGACTAAAAATAATTAATACCATGAGTATGTGAATACAACAAAATATTAATAGATGTCAATTTCAATAAAATACAATCATTTACATGTGAGAAATTAACTTATCTCAATTAATGTGAGTTCAAACTTCTCAACCATATTTAATTAAAGTTAAGGGCCCCCTAACAAATATCACAATTTATCTTACTATGCCTTTAGATTACTCTAGCAAACACAACATTGGCCACCATCACAATAATACCAGTTCAAAACCCATAAAACAACATACATGAAAAAAAAATTAAACATAAAATTAATAGTTTCCATTAATTCACAACTGACACTTACTAACCCATATAAAAAAAAATAGCTTAACAAAAAAAAACACATCATGCATAACCAAAAAAAAAAAAAATCAAACACAAAATTGATATCCATAAAACCCAATGACAACTAAAACCAGCAATCTTAACAATGCATGAGAAACAGAAACAATTGATGAAACAACAAACATATCTAAAAACAACAATGTTCTGCACAAAAAAAGAGCAGAGTGATTAGTTTCTTTTGTTTTCTGCAATGAATCTCTTTGACTCCAGTGGCCAACATCGACTTGCATGAGAAGTGGAAAAGGTCTGTAATATTTCAAAAAAAAAAACATCATTGGTACAATTCCAACCAGATTTACGAAAAAGAGTAAGATAGTCGTTGTATAATTTACTCAAGAAAGATGTTATTGTTGCAAACTGGAGTGGTCAACCACAATCAGGCTTTAAGAGGATCAATCCACCTACAGTAAAGTCACACAGAATCATAGATAATTAAATTACTCCAGAAAGCATGCATCCATTTGCATAAAAATACATGAAAGATTCATCCATTGAAAATATTTACCGAGTGTTTTATAGAAGTTTTGTTGAACGATAATCCAAAGGTTTCTTCACAAAGAAATCCAAGATCACGAACTTTTTACTCCTTTCTTTTATTTATTTTTCTGACAAATACATGACACATGTCATTTCTTATCTCCATGCAATGTCACATGATCTGAAAACCTATTAATATCATCAATAGTAAAAAAAGAAAAAATCTTGTGGAGGAAGAGGCATTTAGGTCGGGTTTTTTTTTTTAACACTTTATAAAACCCAATTTGTTTTTTTCATTTCTCCTACTTTTTCTTTAAAAAAAAAAACTTTTTTCTCTTTAAAAAAAAATAAAAGCTTTCACCGGACCCAGATTCTGGCAAGCTTGCCGCTATCAACTGGCACCATTTTCCCCCCAAATTTTCACCCTCGACTCGTTTCAACCCCTTAATACAGTTTTTAACTCCCTTTTTTCAAAAAAATCCCTAAAAGCCTAGATTTGAAATTAAAACCTAAACTTTTAAGCCTTAAAATATCCTCTTTTCTTAATATGATTCTTTTAAAATTTTAGTATATTGCTACTTTCTTCTCACTCTTCATTTTCACTGTTCCCGATCACCCCAAAAATTCACGTGGGTTGTGCCATTGCTTGCGATCCAAAAATGGCCTCACTTTCCTTTTCTTACAAAATATCTCCAAATCACCCAAAAATCCTCAAAACTAACACCCTTTCACACTTTTTGTTTTTTTTTTTTTTCCTATTGGCTGTTTATGGCACTGTTTCTCCACATTGGGGATATGGTTTTTCCTACTTTTTATAGGTGATTTTTTTGAACTGTTTTTTACAGCTTCCTCTTTGACAACTTTGGTTTGTTTTAGGGTGGCCTGGTTTCAGGTATGATGGTGAAAGAAAAGGTTGTTTAGGGTAGTTGAGGGGCTAAGGATTTTCAATGGTGAGGGGAATGGGCTGAGGTGCAGGGGGCTCAGGGTTGAGGGTAATTGAATGGGTTTTGGTGGGTGGCCGATAAGTTTTTATGTGGGAATCGTCCGGTAGCTTTTAGAGAAGCTTCCAGAAGCTTGACCAAACTGGAACCTTCTGGAGAATTTTTTTCAAAATTATCCCTTAATTTTTTTTTTTTTTTTTACATTGCTTATCTGTCTATTCAATACCAAACGGGAACATCTTTTATATTAAGGTATAAATTTTGATAATTTTAAATAAAAAATAAAGATTTTTTTTTAATTTCTCTAAAGAGATGTGTATAGTTGCAAGATCAAGTAATGGTCAAAGAAAATGAGGAATTTTTAATGCTACCTCAAGATGGGTGAATATATATATATATGATGGAACGATTAAAGTTTATCCAACAAATTTTACCATATAGATTTTTTTATGAACATTATGACATTATCAAAGGAAAAGCTTCACCTGTCTATGCAAGTAATAATAAATGCATAAAAATCATAAAAAGAGACAAAGATTAGCTCAATCCGATAGCCAATAAAGCTCGACAACAAATTTTACCATCTAGATTTTTTTATGAACATTACGACATATTACCCAAGGAAAAGCTTCACCTGTCTAAGCAAGAGTTATAACAAATGCATAAAAATCATAAAAAGAGACAAAAGTCAGCTCAATCCGACAACTAAGAAAGCTCGACAATTGCAATAGATAATATCACTGTCTATGGTATCTTTCTTAAGTGATGAGGTTTTCCAATATTTATATAACCTCATTTGCTTTGCGATTGTTAATAAGAAAGAGTTTGCCGTATCAGGATTCAGACATGACAATATTATACATCCAATTTTGTCATAAAAGTATGGCTTTTGGGGAAGTATTCTCATTATTTGGATAAGGTTACGCATTTCTCAATGTTAAAAATTGCTGCACCCACTACTTACTAAATCCCCTCAATTACTTTACGCAGCTTGCTAAAATATGACATTGCACTTTGTACTGTCTTCTATCTAACCTGTTGTGGAAGACAAAATCTGCCCACCCTGGATCAGGATTAAAGAAAACGATAGCTCAATGCCATGTATTATTATAAGATGGATGCTTAATTAATTCGGTATTAAAGTTCTGGTTTTATTTTGTTAATGTCTTATTTTATATCTCTTCTTGAAAATTACATTTATTGATGGAGGCTTGTTAAAATTACTGCCTATATTTTTTTTAATTTATTATCTGTAAATGGGAGTATGTTAAAATGATATTATTTTATATTTATTAAATCTTAAACTTTTTTAATTTTATATTCAAATTAATTTTTTTATTTATTATCAATTAATTCTAAATTACATATTTAACTTAATTAATCATAAAGAAAAGAAAAAAAAGTCATTAATGATTTTTCTTGGCTTACTTGATCTTGATTATTTTTGTAAGGCAATATAAAGATATCTACTATAGAAATTCTTTTAGAAATTAAGAAAAATTATGATAGAACCATCCAAACTATGCTGAACATAATGGCAAGCAGCAACACAAATGGCTAGCTACTGCCCTACTGGCTATATAGTCTAAGCTAGGCAGCAGCCGGGTAGCTAGAAACGTGAAGATGGCAAGATGTTGGCAGTCAGGAAATGGGCAAGTAGAGAAAGGGACTGATCAGGTGCGAAGATCGGGACTTGATGACCCGCACCGCGCACCGTGGCAAACGTCAGGCCTCCTTCGTACACCTCTACCCATCCAGCGACTTGGCTCTTGTGGAACCATGCCCTCCATTCTTCTTTAATTTTTAACCCCATCTTGTTTATGCTGTACCTCGTTGATGTGACTGGCACCCTCCCATCAGTATCACCACTGCGACCACAAATTACATTAGATCACACCCAAACTTGACTGAATTCCGTTTACCTTGCTTGGAAAGAAAATGTTTGTACATATGATGTACCTGTATATCCAAATACGAAAGCCAGCGTTGAGGAGCTTTTGGATGATGGGCAACACAGAACTGGGAGAGTCATTCCAGTCCTCGATTGCATCACTGCCCATATTTAGTTACAGAAAAGTCAATACTCTAGGTATTCGGGTTTGATAAATAGAGTGATGGGAAATAGAATAAAATTAATTTTACTTTTGGTTGAAGTGCCATGAGAGACATTGATATTAATCCAAAATGTCATATAAAAGCTGACGGTTCTGAAATTTGGGATTAGAGAAATGAAAAACCGAAGGTAAAATTTTGAAATTCAACTCTCCCATGAACAAGGATCACCCATTGACCCCACATATAACTTTATGTTCTAGCATAGAATAACCATTTAACTTTTTTTTTTGTGTTTTTCTTACTTTCTAACAGTTTGAATATATATATATATATATTTCTTTTTTTTTGGGGGGGGGGGGGGGGTGTTTGGGGCATTAACAGACTGAACGATTGAGAGGAGTAGTTTGGGTGCCATAAACAAAAAGTGTAAAGGAAAGGTAAAAAATCCCACTGTTGTCTCTCACTCTTTAAATTTTATGTGGCAGGCTAACAGAAAGAAAGCTCGACTTGGATGATTTGACACATGCTCTCATTAAATGCTCGAAAGTTCCAGGATTCGCTGGCCACCATTCTCTCTCTCTCTCAGGGTACACTAAGAGGCTTTTTTTTTTTTTTTTACATAGAGCAGAACGAATATGGTACAGTAGTAGTAGTACTAGTAAATTTGAAATTGTCATGTACTATAGGTTAGTTAATTTGACACATTTTTGAAAGTAAATTACGAAATTGTCAAGCAGAGTAATTATGTTTCACAAACAATAATCTTATATATATAGAGAGAGAGATTAATTTTAAAATATGGATGGGGTAGTCTAGTTTTACCTGCATGTAGCGTAGGGATAGGGAAGCTTTGTGAGATTAGCATGCAGGGCACTCTGAACATCTTTTCTGTTGAAATATTTTTCTACATAATCTTCTGTGCAGGGATCGTAGCCTGATGGTAGCTTATGCCAAAGCTCCTAAATCAAATCAAGTTATATTAAGTTAGCAAAATTACTGTGCATATAAAAATTGTAATATAACAAAATTTGTTGGGATTTACATATTGGGTGAGGAGACGAGGAGCAACTAGGAGTTTGGGATAGGTTCTTCCGGGGGAGTCAAGGCAAACGGGAGTGTAGATACTGTACATGTCAATGTCAGAATAAGCTTCCATGAATCTCATCAAATGTTGTCCGCATTGGTCAGTTTGGTTACTGCTTTCTTTAAAACCGCAATCCTTGTTTATGTTATCATAGAGTTGGTCTGAAATGATCGCGTGACTCCAAGCATAATCAAAAAGGCCTATGGTGTCAGTTGGTTCGTTGATGGCAGCATTGCCGATCTGGATTTTAACCAAAAGAATTAATCATTGCGGTACCGTTCATGTTGAAATATCTCAAAAGTTTACAAATAGCATTTACTACTAGCAGAACAAAAATGAGTTCAGCCAGCTGGGGAACATAGGAGAACAACAATTTTATACCATGAATCCCTTGAAATTAATGTAGGAGTCTTTCCCATATCCTTTGTTTTTCTCAAAAATGAGTTCAGCCAGCTGGGGAACATAATGACCTGACAGAAGCAAAAGAAAAAGTGCATGTTCATCTATGGTGAAGAAAAAAGTTACCAGAGGAGAGGAGACCAGAAATCTACGGAAAATGACAGGACATTTAGCACAAAGTTAAAGGTACCCATACCAGCATAGCTCTCTCCAGCAATGTAAAATTCATGGGACTTGAAGTTTGGAAACCTTTTGAACCAATTAATTAAGAAAGTGTAAGAGTCAGCAGCTGTAATTTGATCACCAAGTTTACGTACATCTTCAGAATTGTTGGAGTACGAAAATCCCACTCCAACTGGTGCCTCCAAAAACAGTATATTTGCAACTAACCATAGCAACGAGGTGTGAGTATCTGAAATCGAGATTTAGAATATATCTGAATGGAAGTACATGAAACTTTATCATTGTAGCAAATTGACTACCTTTGTTCCAAGAGAATTTGTTAAATCTAAGCTGAGTGCCATTGCTACGAACAAGGAATGGACCAAGTTCTTGTGCAGCTCCATAGGCCACTGATGAGCAGCCAGGTCCTAAAAACATTGTCAATTTGGTTACTAATGGTATAGAGAAGTATAAATAAATAACCATTTCATCCTTAAAATTACTTTTGATCTAAACTATGTTAAATTATTGATTCTAATCCATATTTGTCTAGTTAATCTGCAAGAAAAATAATCAATTCTATGAAACGTAAACTGACATGAATTTAAAATTTAATTCAATTAATTTTAAATATTTAATAAATTAAACATTTCAATTCTAATATTTATAATTCTTTCTTTGTCGCTAAGCTATAACTTTTAAAAAATAAATAAATAAATAAACAGATGTTTGTTAAAAAAAGATGAAAGCTGTGGTGTAGAAAAGAACGAGTGGGGAAAAAAGTGAATACGGCTGATGCATTATTAGAATTGGAGGAGCAGTTGGGTCCCAACCCGAAATTTTGACAGGAGAGAATTGTCCGTCAGGTTGCGCAAGCAGGGGACCCAGAATTAATTTGTCCTCCTAGGCAAAAGAGAAGAAGCAATTTCACAAAGAAAAGAAGGGCAGCAGAAGAAGAGTGAAAGCATGCATCACACAAGTTGGCCCTTGTTTAGACGGCTGATATTTCTTGATGCAATAGTAGATGTCCTTATCCAGTTAAAGTCTCAAAGGTCATAGGTAGGGTCAAGGCGTGCAACGAATGTATGCACGCGACTTTTTTCTTTCAAATTAACAAAAATTTTGGGCCAAATTCAAACTTGTATTAGTGTAATACGTATTAGTACAGATGGTAGGGAAAATTTTTGTAGTCAATTATCGAAATTTATGTGACCCATAGATTTTCTTGCAATCAATTTTGTATGGGTCATTTATCTTCATTCATTATTAGTAGTTTCTGATAATGAAATTGAAATTGTTTAACAAATCATGAAAATCATGCATAAAAAACCCAATTTTGAAAGGTTTAAATCCTCTCAATGAAGTGACAAACTGAACAATAAATAAATACACAAATATATACCTGCAAGAATAAGCAATCAAATACTTGATATAGAAAGGTTGCAGAAATTTTGTACATTCAAACTAAAATAAAAGAAAATACAAAAATGGCCAAAACTAATTGTATTTTTTTTTTTAAAGTTTTTCGGCACACAAACGAACAAATGATTATTGCCCTGAAAAAACAGCGCAGTTTTTTCTTAAAAGATCGTAATTTAAAAATAACATATAAAATTTAAAATTTAGACAATATCAACTTTAAAAAAAATTTATATGAAGCAACATCAGTGTAGATGTACAGTGTACAGTGTCACATACATTCCCTAAAATATTTTGTTTTTTCTTTTCTTCACTTAGCCGTTGAAAAGTGATGACGGTTCAAATATTCTCATCCCTTACTGTGGAAAAAATTTGACCAGTCATCATCCGCTCCTGTCAAGGGTTTTTACACGACAAAAATACTTTGAAATCTGTTTCGTTTTTGGTCTTTGCTAGCAATTAACAAGTGAATTACGGAGAAAGAGAAAGAGGAAAAAAAAACGTTGAAGAGACACATAGAAAGAAGATGCCAACCTCCATTAAGCCAAAGAACAAGAGGCTTGCGAGCAGCCCCATTTTGGGCTTCAAAAAACCAGTAGAACAACGCTTTCTGGTCTTGAGGCCGGAGTTTCACGTACCCAGCAAAGTGCCTAAACTTCACGGCTGGCTGTCCAGGCAAGTTTGTGACTCTGTCAGCCTCTTGCTGCTGCCGTACCACCTGTTCTTCACCGTAAGGTTGTCTGCTTTGGGCAGAGGTGTAAACAAGAATGAACAGAAAACAGCATAGGAAAAAACAGGTGCTCTGGCGCTTTGCCATTGAAGTTAAGCTTTGCTTGGGAACCAGCTGCAAGGGAATTAAGGAACTTTCCTAATAGTGAAAAAAAAAAAAAAAAGACAGAGAAGACAAAGAAGGTGAGCCAGTAGAAAAGCGGGTACGCTTTTTATATAAGAGTGTTAGGGGCATGGCTAAGAGATCCTGAATCCATGACCAATGAGCCATGAGCGTGGTAACTCAGCACTAATTATTTATGTTTGGTTGGCACAATATTAATACTATACTATTGTCCTTTATTTTCTTGGGTCGTTTTCAATTTTTTATTAACTATTATTTTTTTTTTTACTATATAAGGTTGAAACTACTATTACTAAATATTAGATTTAATAATATAAAATATAATATAACGATGCGATATAAAAATAATATAAAAAATAAAAATAAAATTTTTTAAAATTTAAATAAAAATAAATAAATAAATTTTATATTTTTATAATAATACGAATTATAATATATAATTTTTATATAAAATATAATATAAATATATAAATTTTAATATTTCACATGATAAAAATATAACAATTGTCAAAGTCTACTAAATATTATATTTATTTTTGTGAAACATTGCGGGGAATTTGGCAACTTGAATACTTTTGCAAGGCCTTCTTTTATGTAAGGGATGTGAAAAGCATAGTTTTTTTTTTTTTTTTTTTTTTTTTTTTTTTTTTTTTTTAAATTAAAGAATGAGTAACATGCTATTTAATTGAGTGGCTTTTTAGTTAAATAATTATTACAAATTGAAAAGTGCATATGTTCGAGTTAAATCATCTGCATATAAAAAAGTGTATTTTGCAAATCAAAATTCGTTGAATTAGTTAGAATTAATTACTTTGTTTATATATTGCTCTTAGGATCTTGTTAATTTTTGCATATTGAAGTCAAAAGATTTTTGCAAATTGAAAATTGATTTAGATCCTCAGGCTTGCAATATATTAGTATATTGCTCCCACGGTCTTGTTGAGGCACATCATTCATTCATTGTTGCTCCGATTAACTGTTTAATTTAGAAAACAAAATCGAAATATCTAGAATAGCTAGGGATGACAACGGGTCGGTCGGGTCGGGTTTTTGCTCGCCCCGAACCTGATCCGATCTGATAATTTTTTATTATTTTTATATCCGAACCCGATCCGACATTATATAAAATCATATCCGATCCGACTCGACATGATAAATTTTTTATTATTTTTTATACTCGAACTCGACCCGACATTATATAAAATCATATCCGACGCGACTTGATCCAAAATTAATAAAATATTATTTTTAATATAAATATAAAATTAAATATATAAAAATATATAAAAATAATTATAAAATTAAATAAATAATTAAAAAAATATTTATATATATCGGGTCGGATAGGATCGGATTTGCCTAAAACCCGACCCGATACCCGATTTTCAAAAAAAAAAATCAACTCTAAAAGATCGGGTCAAATTAAAACCCGTCGATTATGGATTTTTTTACCTTCTCTAAGAATAGCTTTCAAGAATGATTTTTTTTATTATTATTATGTGGTTAGAAGTATCCTAACTCTTTGTTCAGACCTAATTTTTTTTTATGAAATGTTAAAAATGAATACATCAATTTGGTACATTCATAATTTTGTTCTCACATTTTAAAAAATCAAACTTTGATTAATAAAAAAAAAAAAGGAAATTCTCCTCTTTATCAATTGGACTGTTCTTTGTGGACCATATCGCAATTTATTACGGTCGGTTCTGCTTATTTCCAAGAAATATATAAGTATTGAAAAGATGAAAGGATATAGAAATTTAATTTTTAAAATGATATAAAAAATTTTTCTTAATGTTCTAAAATGATATGTTTTGAAAAGGATTTAGAAATTTTTAATTTTATTTTAATTTTTGAAATTTATTTTTTATTAAAATAAAAATATTTAACTATTAAATTAAATTATAATAAAAATATAAAAAAATATTATATTAAATGTAATATTTTTATAAAATATATTTGAAATATAAAAATTTAAGATAGTAGCATCGTTGATCCTAAACATTGAGTGAAATTCTATTTTAGTTCCTTCATTTGTCACGTAAGATTCTAGCTGATGCCATTCACGTAACATCAATTGGCACTTACCGTTAATTTAAACGGTTTCATAGATGGAATGACTAAAATAGAATAATTTTGAGTAATTGAGGATCTAATTAGAACTTTTTAAGGATTAGAAACCAAAATAAAATTTACCTCAAAGTTTAGAAATCACGGGTGCAATTAACTCTATAAGCTATATTAAGGGTCCATTTGGATAGTGTTGAGATTAGTTCCAGTGAGATTAAAAACAAAATCGGATGTGAGATTAGTTAGTATTGCTATAAGATTAAAATCAGTGATTTGATATATATTTAGATACAAAAGTAATGATGACAATGAAATGAATTATAATGAAAAAATAATAATAATTAAAGATATTAAATTAAAAATTATATATAATAAAAGTTTTAAATTATTTAATGTTTATAAAATTTATTAATAAATTAGTTTTAAACCTATGTGATGTATAAAAATATTTCATATATCAATAAATCTTATATAAATATAAATTTTTTTAAATGATAATATAAGCTATTAAGTTTATAAACAACTTATAACTTATATAATCATTTTTACTTAAATTTATATTTTTTAATATAATAATATTAATTAATAAGTATATTAAATATACTTATACAATTATCATCAGTTCTAAAGAAAACTCAAACTATAATTTATTAAATCCAAACAATCTTTAAACAAAAAACAATAATGTTTTCGATTTCAAGAAATTAAAAATTTTATTCTTAAAATCAATCTCGCATACAATAGATTCTTTCATAAGTTATTATTGAAGTGAAGATGTTGTAATTGATTTTTCAGTATTTTTTGCTATCTTTGAAGCGGGTATCATTTTACTTGATAAGCTAATAGATTTCATAGATTGAGATGAAGAGATAGATAAAACATCCATTTGTAATTTGATAATAGTTGAGTTATAATCTAAATTATATAACTTTATAACAAATATAATTATTATAATAAGCTTATATATACCTCTTCCAATAATTTTTGACATTCAAGCTTATGATCAAAATCATACACCTTATTCATTGTAAGTTTAGTACTACTTCTCAAGATTATACTTGATTACCCGCATCTCAAATACACAAATTTTACCTTTGAAATCTTCAAATATCTTTTGGATTTTATAATTTTCATTTTCCTAAATCATATGTGTAAATATATCATTCAATTAATTTAAATATTAAATAATATTAAAATAATTTTTAACTCAATATTTTAACAGATATTTCATAAAGATCATCAATATCTCTATTAATTAAATCTTTAGCTTTTATATTAAATTGTACGAATATCGTCTTTCTAGAATTATCATATGTCTCAATATTCAACTTTTATCTATAAAAATATATAATTATATTATTATAAATATAATATAATAATTTAAAGTAATTTTATTATCATCATACAATAATAATTTTTTTATGTATCAAATAAAAAAAATATAAATACTAATTATCTTGAGTTGGATTAGGGACATCAACATTGCAGGAATAACATTGAAATTTCTCATAAATTCATACAGTTTCTTGTTACACTCACATGACATATAGTATCAACCAAAAGTGATATCAACTTTTATGATAATGACTCTATTGGTGAAAGACTTTCCCTGTATATACCCAATCATCCTTAAATCAATTATCAACAAAAAATATTAAAAAAAGAAAACTAATATCATAGTTACAGAGATATAAAATATAAGTATAAAAAGAGAATAACTTTTTAGCAGCACAAATCAAGAAATAATGCAAAGTGAAAATTAAAGAGAAAATTAAAATAAAATTGAGTAGTGGTCAAAGGATATAAAATTAGTGAAAAGTGATTAAAGATACATTATACTTAACCTAGAGCTGCTTAAAAAAAAAGTGTGTTGTAAGTTAATTAATAAGATAATTTTAAATTATAAAAGTTAATATTGAAATAATAAAAATTGTAAGTAAATAATGGTCAAATAATAGCAAGTTGATTGATATTAAAATATTTTACTCTGCCATTAACAATTGAAAATTTCATAATTTAGAACAATAAAACTAATTATATTTATTATATTTAATAATGACAATAAAACAAATTAAATTTTAATTAAATCAATGTGTATTAATATCTAGATTTTAAAATTATAAAATGTTACAAATGAAATCAAATGAAATTCAAGTGTATTAATATTTTATCAAATGAAATTAAACACAAATTACTATTTTACCAAATGAAATCAAATGAACTCATATTTAATGAAATATAAATCTATCAATGGAACATAAATTAAAAAAATATTTTATTCCATTAATTTAATTATGGAGAATTGATTTGACATATTTACTTTCTATATTTACATATGAAATACATCAATTACTCAAATGGATATTATATTTAATCAAATATAAATGTATCAAATAATTGATTAGAGAATCAATTATTTTATAATTATAATTGTAGTATTTATTAAATTATTAATTATATATTGAGTGATTTAATTTGTCAAATAAAGAAAATTTTAAATTTTTAATACTTTTAATATGAATTGAATTAAGAGTGATTTAAAGTCAATAATAAAAATATAAATATAGTCATTTAATAAGATAATTTTAAATTATGAAAGTTAATATTGAAATAATAAAAATTATGAGTAAATAATGGTCTAATAATGACAAATTGATTGATATTGAAATATTTTATTCTGTTATTAACATTTAGAGATCCCTTAATTTATAATAATAAAATAAAATAAAATTATTATATTTAATGATGGTAATAAAACAAATTAAATTTTAATTAAATCATTGTCATAACGTCTAGATCCGGGAATCTATCGCTAGACATTAACTTTTAAGGGAGTCGCCACCAATCTTTTTTATTTATGTGCGATTGGCCACCTATGGAATCTGTCCTTTTAGGGAACACCTAAGTTTAAGGGTCCCTAGAAGAATAGGTTCAGGTCCACAAACCAGAACATGGTTCGGGAGTTCGGTTACGTGTGAGGAAGGTTATAGCACCCTCACAACGCCCATCAAAAGATGGTACCAGCTTAAATTTGTGTTATCCAAAAGCCTTAAAATTTTACCAAGTAATTAATTATTAGAAATTTTCTCAATTGACTCTAATACTTTTAGCAGAAAATTGAAAAAATTCCCTCACCTCAAGAGTATGCAAGAAAAACTACTGTTTCACTTGCAGAGGCTCCGTCATCGGATTATTTAAAGAAAAAAAACAGAATCAAAATTAAGATGGAAAGGAAGGATAGAATGATTGTTCTTGTGTAGGGAAAATTGATATTTTCAACTTTTTCCCCAAAAATTATTTTTTTGAAATTTATTTTTTAAGAAATATTGATACTTTCAACTTTTCCCCAAAAATATTTTTTTGAAATTTATTTCTAAGGAAAATTGATACTTTCAACTTTTCCTCAAAAATATTTTTTTTTGAAACTTTGATTTCCAAGGAAAATTGATACTTTCAACTTTTCCTCAAAAATCTTTTTTTTGAAAATTTATTTTTAAGGAAAATTGATACTTTCAACTTTTCCTCAAAGATATTTTTTTTGAAACTTTGATTTCCAAGGAAAATTGATACTTTCAACTTTTCCTCAAAAATCTTTTTTTTTAAAATTTATTTTTAAGAAAAATTGATACTTTCAACTTTTCCCCAAAAATATTTTTTGAAAATTTATTTCTAAAGAAAATTGATACTTTCAACTTTTCCTCAAAAACCCTTTTTGAAATTTATTTTTAAGAAAAATTGATACTTTCAACTTTTCCCTAAAAATATGTTTTTTGGAATTTTTTATTTTTATTTAAAGAAAATAGAATAATAAAAAAATAAAATAAAATAAAAAAGAAAGAAAAGTAAAAAAATAAAATAAAATAAAGATAAAAAGAATATTAAATAAACCTAATCTAATAAATTAATTAATTAATTTTTTTTAAAAAAAACCTGGAGCGGCTCGACTATCGGCTCGGCTCAAGGCAGGGAAACGGCTCGAGGGAGCGGCTTGGTAGCTTGGCTCGGTTCGTCTCGGCTTGGCTTGGCTCAGAGGGGGGCTGGCACGCGCGGGTCATAAAACGGGTCGGGTCGGGTTTCGACAAAACGCGCGGATCTTCTGATTAACTTAAAGCCAAAACGACGTCGTTTTGGGAGGGTATAAAAGGTAGTTCTCTTCGTTTTTCGGTAGAACCCTTCTCCTCTCTCTCTCTCTCTTCTTCCTTTTTCCTCTCCCTTCTCTCTAAAAACTGAAGAACACTGGTGAAATTTTCACCGAATTCTGGAAAAAGTCATCAAAATCTAGAAATTTTATCGAAAGTTGACCGGAAGATCATCGATTTCTGGGATTCTTCGTCGAAAACTGGGTTGGTCGTCGGAAACTTCAAGGTTGGCCGGAATTTTCGTCGAAAAATTCAACCCTCGTCGGAAAAGTCACCGGAATCTGGAAATTTCCCAGAAATTTCCAGAAAATTTTTTTTCCAAAAATTTCTAAAAATTTTTTCTCACTCCCAGAACACTCCTAAACTTTTCTTAGCTTCCTATATGCCTCCTTTTCTCTCAAATCAGTAGCTTTGCTTACTGTTTTCTCTCTGTTTTTCATCTGTTTCAGGAGGTACTTTTTATAGGGGTTGATCACGAGTTCCTGATCAATCCCAATTCTTCCTTGGACGGGGATTCAATCTTTGAATCCAATTGGACTCTTCTGATTGAATTCCCCTCCACAGTGGGATTCTTCAACTTTTAATCTTAGCCCTCCAAAATAAAATCAAAATAAAAAAAATACTAGATAATTAGAAAAGATAAATCAAAAGATATTATATATAAAAAAAATAAAAAATAATATCTGATAATCAGAAAAAAATCATATAAAATTGACAGATAATTTAAAAAATAATAATAACAAATAAAATAAGATAAACCCAAAAATATATTACAAAAAATAATAATAATAATAATATAATAATAAATATATAACTATATAAATAAAATACATATAAATCTAATCTAATGAATAAATAAATAAATAAATATATACATATATTAATACATAATAATAATAATAAATAATAAAATATATAAAATACAAAAGAAAGAGAAAAAATAATAATAATACAGGATAAAATTGGATTGGGCCTTACCCATTTGGGCCAGGCCCAATTGATCTGGGCCTGGACCTAATTGGGTGTCTACAGCTGCCCCTCTTTGCACATTTTCTATGAAACAGAAATTACGCAAAGACGTAGACACCCAATTAAGACTCAACTCAACATTGTCATTTTTTGTTTTTTTGTTTTTGTTTTTTTTTGTTTTGTTTTTTTTGTTTTTTTTGTTATTTTTTTTTTTTTACCAAAGCTCCTCTAAACAGAGGCTCAACGACTTTGAGAAACATAAATTGCTCCTCTAAACAGAGGCACCACGACTTTGAAAAGTAAATTGCTCCTCTAAACTGAAGCACCACGACTTTGAAAGGTAAATTGCTTCTCTAAACAGAGGTACTACGACTTTGAAAAGTAAATTGCTCCTCTAAACAGAGGCACCACAACTTTGAAAAGTAAATTGCTCCTTTAAACAGAGGCACCACAACTTTGAAAGGTAAATTGTTCCTCTAAACAGAGGCACCACGACTTTGAAAAGTAAATTGCTCATCTAAACAGAGGCACCACGACTTTGAAAAGTAAATTGCTCCTTGACAATCATGTCCAAAGGAGTTTGAAAGTTGTGTTTGAAGGAATTTTAGGAGATTATGCCCAAAGGTCTTATAAATCAACCCTGATACCAAAAGACATCCTATTTCAAGGATTAGAAACTTATCTGACAAGCTTTTTCTTTCAATTCTGTAAAATATCTTCATATCTGTCTTCTCCATGTGGGATGTTGGAACACCATTGCTTCTTGAATTTATACACTATACTTTCCTAAAAGTAGTGTATGCTATGCAAATGCATATGAATTTCAATGCATGCTATACAAATGTTGGTCAATTAATTCCTGTTCAATGTATGGTACTCAAATTTCTCAAGCTTTTTTCTAGGCATCAAGCCCTTCTATTCTTCAGAGATCTAATTACACTGTTCTTCTAAGATTGAACCAGTGTAGCTCTCAATTGTCTCTTCCACTTAAAAATCTCTTTCCAGATTCAATGTCCTAATCAGGAGCTGAACATCTCGATTCTGCCTTTTTCATTTTTGACTTATTCAATGTAATGTAAAGATCTTTTTATGTTGTTATTCATTCATCAATCATTATTTCAAACTCAAAAAGTAAGAATGCATTTGCATATTTCTCTCATGGTGGGTTGCTAAGAAGAAAGGAATATGAATGGTTGGGAAACAAGCATCGAAAAAAGGCACAAAGAATGAGATAAAATGTTTTTTTATTAGCAAAATATTGGCAAACTTTGGCCAAGAAAGAACTACAATGATAGGTATGGGGACAAAGCCCAAAATGATCAATCAGATAATCATGATAACACCTCTCAAAGTCTTTTCTGAAAACCCAACCCTCTGATGTATTTAACAACTTGGAACTCTTCCGAATTTGCTAGCCTTCATATCAGCGAACTTTTAAATTCGATGCTGTATTCTCCTTATCTAAGCCGTCTTTTCAGGTTTTCAACTTAGACAAACCCCCTATGACTCAAACCGCCCTTTTTGGGGTTTTCGCCTTGAGTCCTCCTTTTTCACTTTTTCTTTTTTCATTTTTTTCATTTTTTTCCATTTTTTTCCATTTTTTTTTTCATTTTTTTCATTTTTTTTCAAGCATAGTATTTCTTCACAGCATCAAAATTTATAGGATGGGGTAAATCATTTCCATCCATTTCAGTTAGTATCAGTGCTCCACCCGAAAAAGCTCGTTTCACCACATACGGTCATTCCCAATTCGGAGTCCATTTTTCTCTACTATCGTGTTAGATTGGGAGAATTTTTTTCAAGACCAACTCTTCTTCCTGAAAACAACAGGGTCGAATCTTCTTATCATGAGCCCTCATCATTCTCCTTTGATATAGTTGACCATGGCACAGTGCAGTCAATCTCTTTTCTTCTATGAAATTTAACTGCTCATAACGTTCATGAATCCATTCGGCTTCTTCCAACTCGACTTCTTTTAAGACTCTCAAAGAGGAGATCTCTACTTCCACTAGTAGTACAACTTTCATCCCATAAATTAAAAAAAATAGGGTTACCCCAGTAGAGGTGCGAACTGACGTTCGATATGCATGCAATGCGAATGATAACTTCTCATGCCAATCTTTGTAAGTCTCGGTCATTTTTTTCAAAATCCTCTTTATGTTCTTATTAGCTGCCTCAACTGCCCCATTCATTTTCGAACGGTATGGTGCCGAGTTATGATGCTTGATCTTATATTGAGCACATATTTCTTGCATCATCTTACTATTTAGATTCTTGGCATTGTCTGAAATGATTTTTTCTAGAAGTTTATATCTACGGATGATCTCCCTTTTTTATGAACTTGCAAACCACGGAGTGTGTCACATTTGTATATGAAGCTGCTTCTACCCATTTTGTGAAGTAATCTATCATCACAAAAATGAATCTGTGCCTGTTAGAAGCCTTTGGGGTGATTGGACCAATGACATCCATGCCCCACATTGAAAATGGCCATGGTGGTGCCATAACATGTAAAGCAGACGGCGGAGCATGAATCTTATCAGTATATATCTGGCATTTATGGCATTTACGAGCATAGTTAATGCAATCATTCTTCATTATCAACCAGTAATATCCTGTTCTCATAATCTATCTTGCCATCATATGTCTACTAGTATGTGCCTCACATATTCCATCATGCACCTCTTCAATGATTTTTTTCGCTTCAGTCTCATTTACACATCTCAATAGTACTTGATCCTTGCTTTTTTTGTAAAGGATATCCCCATCCAGGAAAAAGCTCATAGCCAATCTTCGGATGACCCTTTTATCATTTTTTATTGCATGAACTGGATACCGCTGCTGCTTGACATACTGTAAGATGTCATAATACCATGGTTTTCCATCTTCTTCCCTTTCTACATTAAAACAATACGCTGGTATATCTTTAACATCTAACTTGATAGGCTAAATGTCGGTATTATCATTAATTTGAATCATTGCAGCCATAGTAGCCAATGCATCAGCAATCACATTCTCTTTCCGGGGTAAGTGGTCAAACTGGACATCTTCAAATTATTTTATCAACTCTAGAATATACTTATGATATGGAATGAGTTTTGAGTCTCTCGTCTCCCATTCTCTTTTCAACTGATAAATGACTAGAGCTGAGTCTCCAAACATTTTTAGTACTTCACTCTTCTATCTATAGCAGCTTGCAGGCCCATGACACATGCCTCATACTCAGCGATATTATTTGTGCAATTAAAATTTAACCTCGCTGTTATAGGATAGTATTGTTCTTCTGGAGAGATCAAAATTGCCTAAATTCCATACCTCAAGGCATTAGCAGCTCCATCAAAGTACATTTTCCAACATTTTTCTACATACTCCCCTTCCTCTGGTTGAGAAATAGTCATTAGATCTTCATCAGGGAATTTTAGCTTCATCAACTCATACTCTTCAGTAGCACGGTCTGCAAGGAATTTTGCTATAGCGCCCTCTTTTATTGCTTTTTAGCTCACGTATATAATATCATATTTCGAGAGCATTACTTGCCATCTAGCGATTCTCTCAGACAAAGAAAGCTTCTCAAAGATATACTTAATTGGATCCAGTTTCACTATAAGCCACGTAGTGTGATAGAGCATATACTGTCTGAGTCTTTTGGCAATCCACGCTAATGCACAACACATTTTTTTCAATGAAGAATACTTGGATTCATACTCCGTGAACTTTTTACTCAGATAGTAAATAGCTCTCTCCTTTCGGCTAGCCTCATCTTGCTGCCCCAACACACATCCCATTGAATTTTCACATACAGTTAAGTATAAGATTAAAGGTTTCCCTGGAACAGGTGACGCCAATACTGGAGGGTTTGATAAATATTGCTTAATTTTATCAAACGTCTCTTGACATTTTTCATTCCATTTCCCAGGATTATTCTTACGAAAAAGTTTAAAGATGGTATCACATTTGTAAGTAAGCTGAGAGATGAACCGAGAAATGTAGTTCAATCTCTCCAGAAAACCTCGAACTTCTTTTGATGTGTTGAGAGGTGACAAATTCTGGATGGCCTGTATCTTATCGGGATCGACTTCAATTCCTCTTTCACTGACCACAAAGCCTAGCAACTTTCCTAACTTTACCCTAAAGGTGCACTTGGCTGGGTTTAATTTGAGCTGAAACTTTCTCAACCTCATAAATAACTTTTTAAGGCTGGTGACATGATCTTTGTCCCCATAAGACTTTGCAATCATATCATCTACATATACTTCAATCTCTTTGTGCATCATATCATGGAAGAGTGTTACCATGGCCCTTTGATATGTTGCCCCAGTGTTTTTTAACCCAAAAGGCATGACTTTGTAGCAGAAGGTTCCCCACATAGTCACAAAAGTAGTCTTTTCCATATCATCTGCAGCCATCTTTATCTGATTATATCATGAGAAACCATCCATAAAAGAGAAAATCGAATGCTTAGTTGTGTTATCTACCAGTGTGTCAATATGAGGCAAAAAAAAGTTATCCTTTGGGCTAGCCTTATTCAAATCTCGATAGTTCACACACATTCATACTTTTTCATCTTTCTTAGGAATCGAGACTATATTGGCTATCCATTCTGGATACTTAGCCACTTGTAAAAAACCTATATCAAATTGTTTCTTCACCTCCTCTTTAATCTTTAGCAGCATTTCGGGCTTCATCCGTCTCAGTTTTTGTTGAACTGGCTTACATTCTGACTTTAGGGGTAATCTGTGCTCTACTATCTCTGAGCTCAGTCCTGGCATATCCTGGTAAGACCAAGCGAATATATCTACAAATTCTCGAAGTAGGTCTGCCAATCGTTGCCTATCTCCCGACGAAAGTGAAGTACCTATTCTGACCTCTTTCTTATTTTTTTCATCTCTCAGATTTACTAAGTCCACTACCTCTTGATGAGGCTCAATTGGCTTATTTTCTTGCTCAATTATCCTCATTAGGTCCGGAGGCATAACATATTCTTTAGAATTCTCTTCATTGTCAAGTTTATCAGTATTAATCGAATTCTCAAAGCTAACCTCTTGATTGTTATCATGATTATCTTCATATTCATTTAAAGACCTGAAATTGAATGAAATGGGATATGTTGGCAAGATGTGCTTGGAAAGATGGAAATAATGAAGGCATAAGAAGAAATGAATGAAAATGCATCCTTTCTATTTTTTATTAAAAATAATAAATGATGAATGGCCCAAACAAAAAGGATCACCCCATAGCCTTGGGCAAAAGCTATTGAGATGTTACAATTACATTGTGTCAAAATCAAAAGTCAAAGGTATTTTGATGGCACTCCAATTGTTCAGCTCATAATCTGATAGACAAAGGCAAACCCACTCCTCTTGATTAACCCTCACTTCATCTTCAATAGCATTAATGGCTAACTGGGCAAAATCATCTTCCACACTTTTCCTTGCATCTGGGTTCATGAATCCTCCAAGTCTGAAGGTTTCATATAAATGTGGAATAAACATCAGTCTTGGCATCTTTCTTGATGGCCTCCTTTTGACTTCCCACTCTGCCATCTCATAGCCTAGGCCCACCCTGTCGCTATTGTCCGTTATTGTCGGAGGTTCTTTAATTCCTTGTAAATTTTTGCCTAGCCCAAGTCTTGGATACTAACCTTTGTTGATGATTTGGCTCACCACTATCTTTGAAAAAGGTTGACTTTGAACTCCTTCACCTACAGTATTGACCAATTCAAAAGATCGATAGGAGCATTCCAATGCTTCTTCAGTAGCCTCTACATATGGAGTGTTCAATGGTTGAGTCACCAGCATGTCTTTCTCTCCAACTACTACTACCAATTGACCTTCTACATTGAACTTGATCTTTTGATGTAAAGTAGAGGGCACAGCTCCTGCCATGTGAATCCATGGTCTTCCTAATAAACAGCTGTAGGACGGAGAGATGTCCATCACTTAAAATTTTACATTGAAGATGCATGGCCCAATTTGTAAGGGTATCTCAATATCCCCATGACTTCTTTTCTAGTCCCGTCAAAGGCTCTCACAATCATTTGACTATCCCGCATATGAGAATAATCGATGGGTAGCCTTACCAAAGTTGACATAGGCATGACATTGATGGCAGAACCATTATCGATAAGGACTTTAGCTATGATATGACTCTTGCACTTGACTGTGATATGCAGAGCCTTAGCATTTCTCTTTCCCTCCAAAGAAATCTCATCATCACTGAATGAAATGTGATTTGGCATGACTAAGTTTCCAGCCAGGTGATTCACATATTCGACAGACACGTTATGTGCCACGTATGCCTGATTCAACACTTTCAGCAAGGTATTTCGGTGTGGCTCTGAATTCAGCAACAGTGATAACAATGAGATTCGAGCTGGCATTTTATTTAACTGTTCCACAACTGAATATTCGCTATGTTTTACCAGCTTCAGGAATTCACAAACCTTCCTTTTTGATACTGGCTTTGGCTGATCTTCTTCAGGCTCTATCTCTGGATTATTCTGTCTTTCTCTTTCTTTAGCCTTCTTTCTTCTAGTTTTCTCTAAAATTTTTTGGGGTGTAACATCTCTCACTTCGAGTAATGCCTCCTACACCAGTAATATTGGAAGCATCGGTTTTGGAGACCTCTTCTTTTTGCCCCTGCACTACAGTGTCACATCCATATCTCCAGGGCATAGTTTTATCATCTTTGTATGGAAAAGGAGTCGAGACTTTAAAAGTTACCGGCCTAGGGAAGAGCTTGTCTATGACTGATTTTGGTTTATTTTCACATCGAATTGTCACTGGTTTGAGAAACAACTTTTCAGGCCTATCAGTCATGTACACCTCAGCATTCTTCAAGCCTTTTTTTTCTTCGTAGACCTCCATCTGATGTGAATCCAAGAGTTTTTGCACCTCTCGGTGAAACGGCTTACAGGTCTCAATGGAGTGGCCTCTTGCCCCACTATGATACTTACAACTAGTACCAACTATATATGCTTCATGATAGCTGTGTGGACTTACCAGTTGTATCATGTCTGCTTTTCGTAAGACATCCAACAATTGATCGAGAGGTGTTTTAATATCTACCACTTTCTTCTTCACATGGCGCTCCCATTCTTCACCTATAGTATTCACATTATGATTTGGTAAAGGATTGCCACTAACATTTGGTGCAATTATCCCTCCAGTGTCAAAGCAAATCATCCCATCCTTGATCAACCGTTGCACTTTGTATTTCAAGGTAGTGTAATTTTTGATAGAGGGACCGGCAATTCCATAATGGTAGTCACAGTGAGCGGTGGGATCATACCACTTGGGGTAAGGTGGTTTAAGGGGTTCTAATTTACTTGGAGCAATCAAATGATTGTTGTAGAGCTCTTTATACAATTCTGTATAGGTCATTGGAATAGGGTCAAAAATAGGCTTCTCACGAGTGGTTCGTTACTCTCGCGAGCCACTAATAGGGTTAGTTGGGCGATTTTGGGGTCTTGGGTTAGGTTGAGTGTTAGAACTGTACATGGGTCTATTAGAGGTTTGATATGTTTGGGGGTATGGTGGTTGTGTAAATGGTTGATATGGGTGAAAGGAAGTATTATTTACAGCATGATGATATGGCAGATATTCTGGTGGGTGGTAGGGTGAATAACCTCTAACTTGCTGTCTATCAAAGCTCACAGCCTGAGCATCAATCTCTTTTTTCTTCAGGATTCTTTTGCTAGATGTTTCATTTCCCTCTAGCTTGCCATTCTTGATGGCACTCTCAATGATCTCTCCCGAGATTATCATATCAGTAAAATTCTTTGTTGCATTCCCTATCATCTTTTCATAATAGAGAGGTTTTAAAGTGCTAACAAACAGCACTGTAGTTTCTTTCTCTGTCAGAGGAGGTTGTACCTGAGAAGTAACATCCATTCACCTTTGGGCATACTCTTTAAAAGACTCGTTTGCCTTTTTCTCTAGGTTCTGCAAAGACAAACGATCAGGAGCCAAATCGATGATATGTCGATATTGGTTGATAAAATCATGTGCCATATCGCTCCAAGAGCGAATGCGAGTCCTATCCAGCTGAACATACCATCTGGCAGTAGAGCCAGTAAGACTGTCTTAGAAAACATGCATCAAGAGTTTCTCATCCTGTGCATGAGCTACCATCTTCCTGCAATACATGGTGATGTGGGTTTTGGGGCACTTTGCACCATCATATTTTTCAAATTTTGGTCCCTTGAACTTATGGGGGATAACCACATCAGGAACTAGGTAAAGCCCAGCAGCATCAACTGACCCATAAAAGCTAAATCCTTCCACAGCCCTTAGCCTTTGCTCTAGCATGCTAATCTTGGAACTTTCCTCAGCTTTCACCCTTATCTTTTCCTTTTCTTTTTTTTTTAAATCATCTAGATCAGGAATTGGTTCTGCTGTCTTTTCAGTGAAGACAAGATTTATATAGCTATTATATTACCCTGGGTTGAAAGCTGATGGCATTCCAGGATATATTGGATATGCGAAGTGTTATGGTGGGACCTCTTGAGCAGACTGAGCTTGAGGTGGGCCAAAACCTGGAGGGTACAGGGGGTCAGCTATTTTTTGTAATGGGGAAATTTGCTGGCTTGTACTTCTTTCAACTCCTTTTTCTTTTATTCATGTTATTAAGAGCCTCCAGAATCTTGCTCAGCTCACTTTCAATCTTCTCTTGTGCTTTTTCTAGTTTTTCAAATCTATGGGAACTTTTTTCCTCCATTTGCCTTGCTCTGAATCTTGTGTTGTATGGATGAGCAGGGTTTTCGCTAGATGGAGCTATCCTGGAACCTTGAGTACCATATCTTAGAATTAGTAAATTTACATGATCATCACATGGTTATTTTGTTAAGTGTAATGAATGAGAATGCAATGAATGAAAAATACATGTATGCAAAGAACATTTACCTTAAAACGGTATTCAACTAAAAAATTTCATTTATTCTAAAAAACTTTGATCTACATTGAGTTTATCATCCTAGCATTATAGCCATAAAATTGTTTGATCTGTTCATACTGGGCCTTGGCTTCTTCTATGAAGTTCAAGAGATGCTGTCCATGTTCTCCTACTAGGGCCACCACTTGTCTTAATGCCTCTGCCTCTTCCACCATCTCTCTTGCCTTATACACCCCTTTATGAATTTGACTTGTTAAGTGCTCAATGTATTTCTGCCTTCCTAGGTTCTCTCTTTTACCACATCAGACTTGGTATGATAATTCTCTATGTTCTCTAACCAATGCAGCGATGTGGTTTCCTTGTTCTTTCAACCTTTGACTTAGCCTGCTCAAATAACTGTTTAGCATGTTAATCTCTGCCTGTGCTTCAATACTTTCTTCTTCCAACTCGGTATACTCTTGTTTCAGTCTTGTATTTTCCTCAGTCAGCTCGACAATGGTTATCTCTTTGGTCTTTTCTCTCACACATAGCCTCTTCTGCTCCTGGTGTAACCTTGCTAGATCTTCAGTAGCTGTATCTCATTCTCTAGCAATCTTATGAACTTTAACTTCATAATTTTCAGCTCTACCTTTCCACTGGGCTTTTTCTTTTTGAAGTTCTTGAATCTCTTTCTTTAACTTGATCTTTTCAAATTCAAATTCTTTTATTGCCAGCTCTAACTCTGATGGTGTCTCTTTAAGTTTTTCTTCTGTTGGTGGTTGAGAGATTCATAAGTGAATACCATTTTTTATCTTCTCTTTGTTCTCCAAACCAAGTAACCTAGGGTGACTTTTTCAGTGAATGGTCCAGGACTCACTCTTTGGGGATTTTTCCATGCTTTGATCATTTCATTCATCCTCTAAAATACTTTAGGCTCACTGTAAGAGAAATCTAACTGATGAAGCCCATAAGTCATATGAATGAACTGTTCTCCTCCCAATTGCCTTCTCACTAGGAGTGGTGCATAATTCGTCACTCCCCATAAACCCAGAAGCAGAACCACTGTACTATCCCCACATTGGTATAACATAGGCTCACGATTCATCCATGGGGCTAACCATCTTACCCTGGCAGTTTCTAATTTTTGTAAGAAAGTTATCCATTCTTGTTTAGACTTTCGCTTTGACCACCCACTTTTATAGAATTCTTTGATCGAAAAATGATTACGGATGTAAATCTTCGAGAAAGCACCATTTCCTTGTTCAAAATGACTTTTCATCCATACGTACAATAACTGTATGCATCCTATGAAGCGGCCTCCATTCCGATGACAATAACTCAAAGATCTGATAGTCTCTGCTAATATTACCATTGAAGGATTACAGCCATTGATCACACTCTCGAAGAAATCAACCACTGCTATCTCAATATATCCCAAAACTTTTGAAAAGATTACCAGTCCGTATATAGCCAAGGCAAATATGTCTAACCCCCGTTCTTTATTGACGTGTTGCATCAAAAACTCATGAAAGAACTTCCAAGGTAGGCAAACCTGTTCTTGTTTCTTCTTTGTATGAGAATCCACAACTTCTTTGTTTATCCCCATAAGTTGAGCCAGACTTTTACGAAATCCTGACTTATATTTTTTAACATATATCTTGTCAGGAGTCTTTAGATGCAAACCCAATAAGATCGAATATTCTTCTATGGTGTGAGTCATATCAGTTTCGTTAAAGATGAAACACTCGTATGCAGGATCCCAGAATTGTGTTGCAGCTCTAATTAGTTGATCATCAATAGCCACTGCTAGAAGGTGTGCTATATGCCCATGTTTCTGGCAAAACTGCTTTTGTCTTGACGGACTCATCTTCTTCCAGATATGCACTAAATCTTCTAAATTATTCTGTTTGATGAGGATAGATGTTTCTTGAGACAGAGTAGACTCATACCCAATTGGCAAGTAATCTCCCATCTTCAGTTGAGTCTTTTCTGACAGGGCCCTTACTTCATTAGGTGTCCTACAGGGTACTAATACTAATGAAGAGTAAACTAAGCGTTCATTGGTGTCCATGAAAAAAATTTTGTTGAAGATCGTTTTTCTGGCAAATGTTCTTTATGCAACTTTATGATATGCGCATGAACCAATGCAAAAGAAAAAAAAAAGGTTAGTATACCCAGAAAAAGAGTAAATAACTAAATAAATTTAAACATCACACAAAGTAAAAGGGATGAATCCTATGCTTTTGGTTAATTCTATCAGGGAAGAGTGATGGCTCTATCTATGGGTTAGGCATTCTTAAGGTTCACTATATGCGGTTTTAAGGTCAGAGTCTAAAGGTTCTCAAATTGCTCCTTACATCTTTGTCCATCACAGACTAGTAAGGCACCCTAATCCTCACCCATTATAGGCTACAAGCGAAAAAGGTTCAATTTGAGTGGGATTATTTCGCTAGCCATTGCGGAGGCATTAGACCTCACGAAAGCAATAGGTACTTTACTCCCTCCTAGAGGGACGGAGCTCGGGTGTAGAGCTCATGTTATTCACATGCACATGAATGACATAATTAACAAAGTAAATAAAACATGAATGAATAACAACACATATATACAACAAGGTTCAATTTCATTTGGCTTTTGGATAACACAAATTATTTGCTGGCCTGACTCTCAAAGTCTCCAGTGGAGTCGCCAAGCTGTCATAACGTCTAGATCTAGGGATCTATCGCTAGACATTGACTTTTAAGGGAGTCGCCACCAATCTTTTTTATTTAGGTGCGATTGGCCACCTATGGAATCTGTCCTTTTAGGGAACACCTAAGTTTAAGGGTCCCTAGAAGAATAGGTTCAGGTCTACAAACCAGAACAGGGTTCGGGAGTTCGGTTACGTGTGAGGAAGGTTATAGCACCCTCACAACACCAATCAAAAGATGGTACCAGCTTAAATTTGTGTTATCCAAAAGCCTTAAAATTTTACCAAGTAATTAATTATTGAAAATTTTCTCAATTGACTCTAATAATTTTAGCAGAAAATTGAAAAAATTCCCTCACCTCAAGAGTATGCAAGAAAAACTATTGTTTCACTTGCAGAGGCTCCGTCGTCGGATTATTTAAAGAAAAAAAACAAAATCAAAATTAAGATAGAAAAGAAGGAAAGAATGATTGTTCTTGTGTAGGGAAAATTGATACTTTCAACTTTTTCCCCAAAAATTATTTTTTTGAAATTTATTTTTTAAGGAAAATTGATACTTTCAACTTTTCCCCAAAAATATTTTTTTGAAATTTATTTCTAAGGAAAATTGATACTTTCAATTTTTTCTCAAAAATATTTTTTTTTGAAACTTTGATTTCCAAGGAAAATTGATACTTTCAACTTTTCCTCAAAAATCTTTTTTTTGAAAATTTATTTTTAAGGAAAATTGATACTTTCAACTTTTCCTCAAAGATTATTTTTTTGAAACTTTAATTTCCAAGGAAAATTGATACTTTCAACTTTTCCTCAAAAATCTTTTTTTTGAAAATTTATTTTTAAGGAAAATTGATACTTTCAACTTTTCCCCAAAAATATTTTTTGGAAATTTATTTTTAAGGAAAATTGATACTTTCAACTTTTCCTCAAAAACCCTTTTTGAAATTTATTTTTAAGGAAAATTGATAGTTTCAACTTTTCCCTAAAAATATTTTTTTTGGAATTTTTTTTTATTTAAAGAAAATAAAATAATAAAAAAATAAATAAAAATAAAATAAAATAAAAAAGAAAGAAAAGTAAAAAAATAAAATAAAATAAAGATAAAAAGAATATTAAATAAACTTAATCTAATAAATAAATTAATTAATTTAAAAAAAAAAAACCTGGAGCGGCTCGGCTATCGACTCGGCTCAATGCAGGGAAACGGCTCGGGGGAGCGGCTTGGCAGCTTGGCTGGGTTCGGCTCGGCTCGGAGGGGGGCTGGCACGCGCGGGTCAGGAAGCGGGTCGACGCTCGGGTCGGGTTTCGACAAAACGCGCGGATCCTCTGATTAACTTAAAGCCAAAACGACGTTGTTTTGGAAGGGTATAAAAGGTAGTTCCCTTCGTTTTTCGGCAGAACCCTTCTCCTCTCTCTCTCTCTTCTTCTTTTTTTCTCTCCCTTCTCTCTAAAAACTGAAGAACACCGATGGAATTTTCGTCGAATTCTGAAAAAAGTCATCGGAATCTGGAAATTTAGTCGGAAGTTGGTCGGAAGATCACCGGTTTCTGGGATTCTTCGCCGGAAACTGGGTTGGTCGCCGGAAACTTCAAGGTTGGCCGAAATTTTCGTCGAAAAATTCAACCCTCATCGGAAAAGTCACCGGAATCTGAAAATTTCCCAGAAATTTTCAAAAAAAATTTTCGCCAAAAATTTCTAAAAATTTTTTCTCACTCCCAGAACACTCCTAAACTTTTCTTAGCTTCCTATACGCCTCCTTTTCTCTCAAATCAGTAGCTTTGCTTACTGTTTTCTCTCTGTTTTTCATCTGTTCCAGGATGTGCTTTTTATAGGGGTTGATCAGGAGTTCCTGATCAATCCCAATTCCTCCTTGGACGGGGATTCAATCTTTGAATCCAATTAGACTCTTCTGATTGAATTTCCCTCCACAGTGGGATTCTTCAACTTTTAATCTTAGCCCTCCAAAATAAAATCAAAATAAAAAAAATACTAGATAATTAGAAAAGATAAATCAAAAGATATTATATATAAAAAAAATAAAAAATAATATCTGATAATCGGGAAAAAATCAGATAAAATTGGCAGATAATTTAAAAAATAATAATAACAAATAAAATAAGATAAACTCAAAAATATATTACAAAATAATAATAATAATAATAATATAATAATAAATATATAACTATATAAATAAAATACATATAAATCTAATCTAATGAATAAATAAATAAATAAATATATACATATATTAATACATAATAATAATAAATAATAAAATATATAAAATACAAAAGAAAGAGAAAAAAAATAATAATAATACAGGATAAAATTGGATTGGACCTTACCCATTTGGGCCAAGCCCAATTGATCTGGGCCTGGACCTAATTGGGTGTCTACAATCATCATGCATTAATATGAAATAATAAAATTATAAAATGTTACAAATTAAAACAAATGAAATCAATGTGTATTAATATTTTATCAAATTAAATCAAATGAAATCATATTTAATGAAATATAAATGTATCAATCAAATATAAAATAATAAAATATTTTATTCTATTAATTTAATTATGGAGAATTAATTTGATATATTTGCTTTATATATTTATATATGAAATACATCAATTACTCAAATGGATACTATATTTAATTAAATATAAATATATCAAATAATTAATTAAAAAATCAACTATTTTATAATTGTAATTATAGTATTTATTAATTGATTAATTATATATTGATTGATTTAATTTGTCAAATTAAGAAATTTTTAAAATTGTAGTACTTTTAATATAAATTGAATTGAGAATGATTTAAGGTTAATAATAAAAATATAAATATAATCAATTTAGTTTTTTGAATTATTTTTAAATTAAAAATGTATTAAATAAAATAAAATGCATTTATTAAATATCACATGGTGATTTTTAAGACTTTTCATATGTCAATATTTTAAGCCGTTCACGTAGAATCCTTCCATTTTTGCTAAAAATTTTGGTTTTTATATATTTATATAAGAGTAGATATACATTTTTGGGTGCAAACCATGCTATAATAATGATTATAGTGTCACTAACTAGGAAAACTAATTAAAACGAAGGAGAAATTAATTTGTGGGGGATGCAATGAGTAAAAGATTGAAAGGCTCAGAATAAATAAAGTGATTTCCATAATAATAATAATAATAATAAGGGCACGTTGTGTGTTGAGATCAATTGACTATATTTAATTTTTAAAAAATAAAATAATTATATATAATTATATATGTTATTTCAAAATTATTTGTAATTTTTTATATCGATGTCACTAAAATTAAATAAAAAAATAAAAAAGAAAGGATCAAATAAATAAAATTTTCTTCCATTTTTATTATGATAAAAATTTATAGTAACATTAAAAATGATTTTGTGTACAAATAATGTATAATAATGATTATAATGCAATTAAATTGAAAATAAATAAAAGATCAAATTATACCATAAGTCTCTATATTTTTAGAAAATTTAAAATTTAGTCTTTATACTATAATTCATACCAATTTAGTTTTCATATTATTTTTATTTAATAAGTTTAGTCCAATTACTAATTTTATCAAATTTATATTATTAAAAATATTGACATAGCCATTAACTTGATAACGTGAGTATTGACTTTATTAACATTGCGTTAAGTTGTTGACGTAACAACTGGGGTGGTAAAATCAATTGCTACATTATGCAAATGGTCTATGTATTCAAATGAAATTTCAAATTTAATCCATATATTCATACAAAATTTAGAAATTTGAAATTTAGTTCCTTTAATATAAACAATATTATAAATTTTAAAGAAATTTTTTAATTTTGAAAAATATGAAATTTATTTTTTTTTATTTTACTTTTTTAATTTTTTAATGTTTAAATAATAAATAAATAAATAAATTATAAAGAAGATGCTAGTTTTTAGAATTTGTTCTTTTTGATATATTTGAGATGAAAAAGCATAAAAATTTATAAATAAATTATAAAGAAGACGTTAGTTTTTAGAATTTGTTCTTTTTGATATATTTGAGATGGAAAAGTATAAAAATTTGAAGTGAAATAGAGAAATAGCAAAACCATAAGAGTTTCAAATTTCGATTTATTTTTCACTTAAATAAGATAAAAAAACAAATAAAAGTTTTTAAAATTTATAAACTCTTTTAAAAATATAAAATAGTATAAAAATTTATAAAAAAAAATAAAAAACTAAAAATATCTAGCAAATTTTATAAATATTCTAAAAAATTAAAAATAATAAAATGAAATATTTTATTTAAATAAAAATGTTAAATTTTGAAATTTTCAAAAACTTTCAAAAAATAATATTAAAATATTAAAATATTAAAAAATAAATTTAATATTTAAAAAATATATAGAAATTTTATAAAAAAATTTTGAAATATTGAAAATTTATATTTAACTGATTAAATTTTAAATTTTGTGCTAATATAAGAACTAAATTTCAAATTTCATAAAAGTGTAGGGTCATTTGCATAATTTAATAATTAATTTTATTCATCCAAATTATCATGTTAGCAAAGCCAATATCATGTGAACAAAGTCAATGCTTATCTCATTAAGTCAACGATCAAATCAATAATTTTATAGGTAGAAAATTAACAAAAGTAATGATTTAATTAAAATTATTAAATCAAAATACTATGAAAATTAAATTTATATGAATTAAGTATATTTATTAAAATTTAAATTTTAACAAAAATACAAAGACATATGACATAATTTGATTAAAAAAATATAGAATGAAATAAATAAATAATTGAAATTAAGGCTATTCACAAATACACCTTAGTGGAAGGTCATGATGAGGTGATTTTAGAGTAAACGATGGGACATGGTGTAGCCCCATTATGTTAAGTGCTATCAATTTAACTAAAAATGATTATATTATAAATGTTCTATTCATGTTGGTACAAGTTTATTTATATCAAATTTAATGAATTTTTAAAAAATTATTTTCTACATCCTTTTAAAAGATTCAAATTTAAATTAAAAAAAAAACCAAAAATGTTAATAACTTGAAGCTGCATTTAACCACAACTATGCATTTGATAAAACCAAAAAAACCACAACTATGTAATAACAGAGGTTTCATTTGAATTGTGGATGAAAATTTTTTATTACGTCATCGCATTTGTTTGAGATTAAATCTTTAACGATGCAATAATTAAACAAAGTGACGACAGCAATACGAATTATACAATCGAAGCAAGAGCCAAAGAGCAACTCCGGTTAAAGAATGATCTATTAATTAGGCGTGAGTAAATGATTGATTTGATTTAAAAAAATTAATAATTGATTTAATCGATTTTTATTTAACAAATAATTGAATTGATCGAATATTATTAAATAATTAATTATAATCGAATCGATTAAAATCGATTCGATTCGATCAGTTTGATTAAATAACATATTTTTTTATTATTATTTTTTATTATGAATAATTATTTAATCATAAATTTAATTCAATAAAATTCAAACTCTAGTATCATTCAAACAAAATTACTAAAAAATTTAATAATTTTAACAATATTTTACAAAAAATAAAAAATAAAAATATTTATCTCAATTTTTTTATTTTTAATTATTAAAAAATTGATTAATTTGATCAATACGATTATTAATTTTAAAAATCTAAAATCAACTGAATTAATTAATTTAATCAATTTAAAAAATCAATTATAATTAAAATTAAATAAATTCAATCAATTCAATCAAATTCACTCTGTTTCAATCGATTTAATCAATTTATATCAATTTTTGTTCACCTCTACTGAGGCTCAATTTTTTCATAATGAGGCTTAATCTTCAATGGGCTTTTTACATGTCAAATTTTGGGCGGAGCTTTGGTGGAGCACGGTACTGAATTTGATATTTTCGTTTTGTATTTATAATTTTATAATAATATTTATTTTATTTGCCACCAAGCTAATTAAAAAGAGAGCATTTCACCTCTAGCATACCAATACAAATTTTATTGACCATAATTTTCACTCCAAGTTGATCCAATGATTTCCTTCTCAATATCTCATGAAAGTAACCAAATTAGCTAGTCAGAAACAACTTAACGATAATTTAATAAGAGGTATATCATGTGCTTGAACTTCAATATTTGATCATTTCAATATCATGAAAAGAATTTTTAAATAAATAAAGTAATTAAATTTGATTTATATATACGTGAAATTAAAATGAATTCGAAACTTAATTTAATTGATTCATATAAATATTTTTAAAATGTGATATCAAACAGATTTAAAATTTAAAACTTAATTTTGTATTTTTTTTTAATTCTTAGAATATAATTTCTTTTATATTAAAAAAGTTAACCTAAAATTAAAATATTGACCATATGTAATTTAATGCTAATTAATCCCTTTATAAACAAACTGAAACTTTAGAATCGAATTTTGTGGAATTACATCATCTCTCAAAAAAAAGTGTAATAATGGATTAAAGTTCGAGAAAGATTAATCAGCCAAATCAACATTTTTTTTTCTTCGAAGAAAAGGCTTCAAAACACCGTAAAGCACTATTTCAAGTAATCAAAATATTGGCTAGGTTGTTTGCCAAGTGGTATGATTTATGGTTAGGCGTAGTAGATAAGTAACCATACCAAATTACCGACGCCACACTACGATTATTCAATTTTATTATAATCAGCTTGCAAGCAACAACCTTAAAAGAAACCTGCGAAAAATAGTTGCATTTAGGTTATCCGTCGCCACCCACTTTTTATCATGCTCCAAATTTGCACCCCATCTCACAAAACATTTGTAAATTGTATCTGTAGAAACTCGCCTTTGACACTCAACCAAGTAGCGTTGTTCCCATTCTCATTACTCTTTGCCCAAACATTCCATAAGCGGGAGAAACTTCCGGATGAGCCCTGGATTTTGTTAAAACTCCCAATTTTAAGAAATTGCCCGCTCACAAGAATTTGTTACGAGTCACAGATTGGGTGAAGCAGCTACACAAAAATTTCAGCTCACCAAATCAAACCAATTGGGCCAAAACATGCACGCCAAGAAACAAATGTCCTATCCCTTATAACGCATTGCCCCCCACCCCTCCCCCATGCAAAATTAGCCAATTTTCCTTTCGTATCTTGTCATCCAAAAACCATGATCAACCCTAGCAGCAATCTAACTTCCTCCTCCTCTTCCTCCGATGATAGTTTTCTTGGAAACTTTGTTTCCGGGCGGCTGTTTTTCTTACGAGATCTTCAAGTTTTGGAGCTAATTCTTTCGCTTATCATCTTTATTACTATAAATTCCTTGAGGCAAAAAAGACGTTATGGCCTGCCTGTGTGGCCATTCCTAGGTATGCTACCATCGTTAGTGTCCGGTCTTCAATCCGACATGTACGAATGGATTTCCGATATACTTTGCCAGCAAAATGGTACTTTCAAGTTCAAAGGTCCATGGTTTAGTAGTCTCAATTGCGTGGTTACTGCTGATCCTAGGAACCTTGAGCATCTTCTCAAGACCAAATTCTCTGTTTTCCCCAAAGGGCCTTATTTCCGTGACACCGTTCGTGATCTCCTCGGAGATGGGATATTTAGTGCAGATGATGATACCTGGCAACGACAGAGGAAAACAGCTAGCATTGAGTTCCATTCGGCTAAGTTCAGGCAATTGACCATCGACTCATTGCTCGAGCTTGTTCATGCCAGGCTCTTGCCTGTCTTGGAAAACGCAGTGAACAAATCAATCTCCATTGATCTCCAAGATGTCCTGTTGAGGTTAACTTTTGATAATGTTTGCATGATAGCCTTTGGGGTTGACCCCGGGTGTCTACGTCCTGGATTGCCCGAAATACCATTCGCCAGAGCCTTTGAGGACGCAACTGAGGCTACTTTGCTACGTTTCGTTACGCCAACATGTATATGGAAAACCATGAGGTTCCTTGATTTGGGAACAGAAAAGAAGCTGAAAAGATCGATAAAGGGCGTGGACCAATTTGCTGAAGAAGTTATCAGAACAAGGAAAAAGGAATTGTCCTTACAAACAGAAGAGAAGAAGCAGAGATCAGACTTGTTAACAGTATTTATGAGGTTGAAAGATGAACAAGGAAAGCCATTTTCAGACAAGTTCCTGCGCGATATTTGTGTGAACTTCATACTTGCCGGAAGAGATACTTCTTCGGTGGCATTGAGCTGGTTTTTCTGGTTGCTGGAAAAGAACCCAATGGTGGAGGAAAAAATTCTTGAAGAGATATGCAGAATTATTAATGAGAGACAAGAGATGCAAAACGGGCCGTTGATATTTAGAGCAGAGGAGATAAAGAAGATGGATTATTTGCAAGCTGCATTATCAGAGGCTTTGAGATTGTATCCTTCCGTCCCTGTTGATCACAAGGAGGTATCTACCTTTTAATCATCAATGATTAGTTTTCATCTTTGGCGGGTTATTGGCATAACTAATTTCTTTGATCGGAATATGAAATTAACCAAAGCTATGTTCAGGTTGCTTTTGCCATAATTCTTCCTATTCAAGTTACCGCAATTTTACTTTAGTGCTATTATTTTTTTATTAAATCATAAAACTTTCTTTTTTAAGGAAGAGACCATACTTTGGGATAGGGTAAGGAATTGCATATATTAAAATTTAAATCTCAAACTTACAAGATACTACTTCTTAATAATAATTGTATAATTTAATTGAGTTATATTCTGAGTTTTAGATCATCAAAGCTTAGGCTACATTATTTTCATGCTAATCTCTTGGTTTGTCGTGGCCTAGGAATGATTTTGGTGAGTTTGTTGTTCACCTAACCGCACATTATGGTCAAGACACATAACCTAGGAGTATCAAATAGTTAAAATGAAATAATAAGTTGATCACCTAGATTTAAGTGAAGACTATATGAGGTTTAAAACGAAATTTAATTCGGTTGATTTATATAATTATCTTTAAAATATAATATTTAGCAGAATTGAAATTCAAATATCAATACTCACAATTTTTTTCTTTCGTGGTTTTTTATTAAAAAAAAAAAAAAAAAAAAAACTTAGAAACTTGTGACTGAAACTCTACCTATTTCTCTAAACCCTATTTCCCCTTAATTATTAACTTATCCTCTGTCATTTAAACATTGATTTATTGATCATTCAGGTTGTTGAAGATGAAGTATTTCCAGATGGAACAGTGCTAAAAAAAGGAACAAAAGTAATTTATGCAATCTACGCAATGGGAAGAATGGAAGCCATATGGGGAAAAGATTGCAGGGAGTATAAACCAGAGAGATGGCTAAGAGATGGCAGGTATATGAGTGAGTCGGCCTACAAATTCACTGCCTTCAATGGAGGTCCTCGGCTCTGCTTAGGAAAAGATTTTGCTTATTATCAGATGAAGTTTGCTGCTGCCTCAATCATATACCGTTACCGCGTGAAGGTGGTGAAAGATCATCTTGTTGCACCAAAACTTGCATTGACCATGTACATGAAGCATGGCCTTAAGGTGAACCTAATCGAGCGCCACGAATCAGAGCTTCAAAACTACCTGAAGACGCATACTTGAATATATTGAATAAGCCTTCTGTTAATAATTATGTTTCCTCAGTCTTCTTCTTTTTCCAGATGCACTGATGCTATTGAACCATATACATTTGGTTATGTTTAGGATGGTGCAATAATGGATTTGTTATATATATATATATATATATATATATATTGGATTGTTCATTATTTGGTAACTACTGATCTATGTAAGTATTTCTACGGTCATCTGAGCCATTAAAGCTACATATGAATAAATCAAACATGACATTTGTTTCAAGTAACAAGGCCTGTAAAAACACTGCCTTCCCATTAAAAATTCATTGTCCATCAAAGATTCAGTCAATCCTTCCATCACTTTTACTGCAAAAAGTCCTACATGTTCTGCTTTCCAAATGAGGTTTCTGGGATTACCAATATTCACGATGCTTCAGAGGCTGAAAATCTGCCCATTTTGGAGGCAAGAAGCAGATTATCTTCCGCGCTGCTTTTTTATCCAAACATTATTGGATTAGCCCTGATCGCTCATCAAACCTGAATGGTTTCATTCCTAATCAAAATCAACGAACAAAATTGAACCTCCAATCACCTACACACGTTTCATCAAGGCCGAGCAACATACTCAAAATCAGCAATATTGACTAGGGTGAGAATTGGACAAGAAAGGCTCACATTGTCCTTGGTGGATGATAAAGGTATAGGTGAGAAATATGGCAAAAGAAATGAGTAAGAATAATATATACAGCACCGCTGCATAAGAGCCTGTCCATGTATTATCTGACATATTTACGGTACAAATATGAGCTTGAACATTATACATATCGTAGAAAAAAAGCATGAAAGCCTTATCAAAATAGACATCCTATAATTGAGTTCGGAACAATGATAAGTGTTGGCTCAGGTATAAATAGGCATTCAACATGATTTGAAGATAGAAAATAAGGAAATAGTTACATAGAAGTGACTTCACCAACAACCTGTTTATTGTTTAATAAGGTACAGCATGCTCACATTATCAGTAGATATATTGGTCCATTCAGAAATGAAAATAGCCCTCCCACAAAACGTTGTTCATGGGTCACAAGTAATTTTGAAATGTAGGATAGTACAAGCCAGCTTCCTGTAGCAGGCTAACTAGAAGAAAAATGCTGAAATTTAAATTAGTAAGAAACAGAAAATTCATAAGGTAATTTCTGTGCCTTTATGTTCTCATTTTTCTCTCTTCAATTATATACTGCATCTAGGTGCTGGAAATCACCTCATTCAGGCCCTCCCATCCCACTCATCATAAAATTCTTTAAGGAATTCCTCCATGAACTTATGCCTTTTCTCAGCCCTACTTTGCCCAGCCTGAAATTTCCATCAATTCTCAAACTCAATGGCACAAGAGATGCTAAGAATACTTGCGATAGCACATATATGGACAACTAAAGTAATATCATGCACCCAATCATGGTTATGGCTAGAAGGACTGCCTTACACATCTGATTACCTTAGTTTTCATCAAATCCTTTAACTTGAGAAGCTTTTCGTGGAAATGATTCACAGTAGTCTGCTCCTCTTTCTTCATGTACTGTTCCTTGGATAAGTCTGATCGTGGCTGGATGGCAGGATCATGAAGCACTCTGTTTCTGTTTCCACCAAAAGTAAAGCAGCGAGCAATTCCTGAAATCAAAGAACTTGAGTTCAGCACAAGACTTATGGGTATTTTATTTGTGTGAGCTACATTCGTAGAGGAGAAAAGAGCATAAAAAAGGTACAGATATCTTTATGTGAGCATGCATATGAGCAATTATGCCAGCAATGTGTTATATAAACCACCCTACAGGCAAAAGAAATGTTGAGGACATAATTTCTTCTCATGTCAGCCAAGTATACACTATGAAACTATTTAAAATTCGAGCTTATAACATTCGTATCAGATCATGGGTGAGGAATTTTCCTTCAGAAGCTAACACACAAACTGAATAAAACAAGGTAAATAACACACAAATTACCTATTGCACCGATTGCATCAAGACGATCAGCATCTTGCACAACCCCAAATTCAGGGGGAAAATCATCGTTTCCTAGCCTTGCAAGTTCATCTTTAAACCCTGAAAAAACAGGACATCAGTCATACTCATTTCTTAAACCAAGGAGCTCATAATAAAGGATACTTAGAACACTGGTAATGTACAAGGAGAAGCCTACTTGACATTCAATTATTGAATAGGATTGATATGAGGATACTTTAGTGACTAAGATAGTAGGGTCACATATATGAAAGCAGAAATGGCACAAGATTAGCTAAACAATAATCCTCATACTTACCCATTCCCTTTATGATGCTTAATATCTTTATCTTTTTGCTGTCATCGATGCCCTCTTCCTCAAGAAAATTCTCAACAAGTTTCTCCTCAGATGGATCCCTGCATGCCAATGAAGGAACTCAAACATCAGAGCAAATGAAAAACGAAAACAGTCTTTGGGTAGCGCAATACTAAAGCTAACTTAACTAGAAGAAGGAATGCACTAATGGACTGTATTTAGGAAACAGAAAAGCAACTCTAATGCCAGATAGGAGTTAATTAATACACATTACGCGGTACTTATGCAAATATTAGAAATACAAACCTCAAGTATTTGTAATCACCTGTAGCAGAACAAGAAACCAACATTTATTAATGATCAGTAAATTTTGGGGACGAAAAGGGTTTTGAGAATAGGAATAGAAGAGGACCTATATCATGAAGCAGTGCAGCTAGCTCTACCTGCCATGCAAAATCAAAGGCAGAAGACAAATTTAGAAGGAAATCAACAGAAGGGAAGTGAAAAGTTGAAGAACAGTGAAAGACCTTAGCTTTGGAATTAAACACATGAAACAGATTCTAAGGCCTCTAAACTCCAGTAGAAGATCAAATAAATAAAATAGAGCAGAATCCCCAATCAATTGTTCAGTTCAGAGAAATAGCTCAGAGTTTGGAGCCTCAAAAATAAGTTTCAAGACTTGAACTAATTTTTTCAGTACAAAGAGGGAAGTAAACTGGAAACCAAAATATATATTCATTTACGATTTCCATGGAGTCAGGGTTGGAGGAGAGGCCTTCCTCTCGTGCGAGGGAGAGGGCGAGGTCTCTGACCCTCCACACGTGCGAGGCATCATGGGAGGCATCGTTCCATTTCATTGCTCTCTCCACCAGCTGCTCTGCCCTTTTCACCGTGTTTCCGCCCGCCATTCCCTCCCTCGATTACCCAACTGCCCAATCTTGGCTGTCATATATACATTGTAATTGGTAATTTCAGTCTTTAGGGTGGCCAGTGGTGGGTCGAACTCTGTTTGAGATGGGCTTTATGATAGCTTAGTGGTCACTGAATTGCGAGTAAAACAAAGCAATTGGACCAAATCTCATAAACCCAAACCAGCTATCAGGTTTCTTAGTCAACGGTTTTATTTGGGAAAAAAAGAAATCAACTACTTTAATGTGAGATCATTAGATGGTTCAATTTATAAATAAATAAACATTCAAAAAAAAAAAAAATTAAAACAGTGAACGATTCATTGTTGAGTGTTTGATCACAATGCGAATCCAAATGGCTGTGTTGCGACCAGTTCTACTTGGCAGCTTCATTTGGTCCTTCGGGAACTGTCCAAACTTAACAGCAGCAAAATCTGCTTTTTGTATCAAATCTGATATAATACTCAATTAAAAACACATCAAATATAATCCAATGAAAAACAACAGCTTTTAACTCAAGATACGTCAGTACTCACTAAATTAAAATGACCAACTAACAATGTTGTAAACAAATGGATTACATATCGAAAACCAGTGCAACGTGTTGGAAAATAAGTTGTGGAGCAAAACTCAAATTTTGAAAGAATATAGCAAATACAAACAAATAAGGATTTGCCTTTTTCTCTATGTATCCGACCATGAAGTCATAGCTGATTTGCTTTCCTCCAATTGCAGGTTATCTATAGCCATACCATCATTGGCAATGGCATCAATCCATAGAGGAAGATATTTAAATAACATAATAATGATTAATTGTTGTATTTCTTTGTTTCTCTCTCTTTCTCTTTTTTTTTTTTTAATACATATAGAAGCTGTTTAAAGTGATTTTGAATAGAAAAATCCTTAAATTGCAACTGCTTCCGGGATTAGAGGAATTGGATTTTTGGAGGGTTTTGTAAATTTGGAATTGACAACTAAGAACAAAAGACAAAAGGTGGATCCAAAATGTTTTATCATTATCATTGTAAACAGTCATGTAATCTCTTGATAAAATATTAAATTTTTAATATTAATAATCAGAATTCAATTTTTAATAATTTCGTTTCATTAATGTCTCAGCTAAGCCGCCCCTAACATCCAACTATAGAATCGGCAGGTTCTAATGAGATTTTAAGAGTCAAAGTAACGAATGAAAATTAAACACAACTAAATTATTTTGGTTGAAATTTTCAACCTTTAACAGGGCACATTTTAGTTTCATTACCTAATTAAACTTCAAACATATGTTTCACTGATTGTCAACGATGACATATTGACATAAACAGTTTATCATGATTAGACATTTAAAGGTTAATTAATTAGCCGATAATCGTCAATTTAATCTGTGTACATTGTATGAATTTCATGAAGAATCCACGCTCTTGACTTCACTGATCATGCATGCGCATTGTTGTAATTCCTAATTCAAATATTATAGGCGTGTATAAATGTAGATTTAAAAGTTTCCAAATCCACAATAACTATATATTGTAGAAGATGACTGCTAATCCGCGTTGCAAATTAAATTTAGTAGCTTTAAAAAGTAAATTATTAAAAGTTTATTTACATTTATAGTAGCTTAAAAATTTAAATTATTCCAATTGATATCAATACGTGCATTTTATGATTGAATTCTTAAGAGCCCTTAATTGAACTCCTAAATCAATTTTGTAAGGAAACAAGGAAAAAGAGGGAGCATACTTTTTTAGAAAAATAATTAGGTGGACCAGTTTATTTTTGCGAAAGTACATAGCAAATTCTTGGCATCAAAAACTAGTTGATCGCTATCCCTTTCTCTTTCAAACATGGAAGCAACTTCAACTGCACTAGACATTCTTTCACATATAGAGTAACTGTTTTCATATTTGATCAAAATATATATGATATGTAAGTTTTTACATAGGAACATGGGAATCATGACGTTGGGTTTCTATTTTTGCGGCCATCAGGATTATTTATTAGGAAAACGCACGCCTCAAAGGTGCGTACATTTTCTTTTAGTACTTTTACAAGCTTTAATTTCATAATTTTCTAAAAAGACTCCATCCGATAAACCTTCGTAGGAAACTTCTCAAAATTTTACTATACATTACAAGCGTCTACATTTAAAAGACTAGATGGATGATAGATCATTTGAATTTCGATCCAATTACTATGGCTTTTTCGTTAGTTTTATAAGTCTGTATGTTAATTGTGAACATTAGAAATCCCAAATTAATAAAGCTAGTCTTCCCTTATTTATATAAAGCAATTGGTTTCACTTATGCGTATACAAGACTTCATTAGTTACAACTATTCCTCATTTTTACAAAAAAAAAAAAAAAAATGCTGGGGGTTTCCAGGCTTTATCTAAGTCTAATTTCTTCTCCCAACCATTTTAAGAGTGCACTTCCCGTATTAATCTAATGTATTTTGGGTTCTATTTAAAGAGAGATTTTCATAAGAATCAGATTGATAAGGAAAAAGAGTTCTTCGCCTTGCTAACTAGACTAACCTCTTATGCTGTTGGTATCTATATTTCATCTTTAAGGAAACCATGGAAACTCATTTGCTTTTGTTTTTTCCATTTTAGTTTGTTTATTATTTTGATGCAAAAATACTAGGGCCTAAATAAAAATATTAAAAATATAAAAACATGTATACATATATAGAAGGTTAAGACTTGAGAAAATTTTGAAGTCAAGAGTTGAATAAAAGCAAACAAAGGTAGCATGGAGCAGGTAAAAACGCGTGTTTATGTATATGTCGAGTCCACTCAGAAGATTGTTGTTATCTTTATATTTTTCCATGAAGAGGAAATTAAGTTTATATTCTCAATCAAGAAAATTAAAAGAACCATCTTCAGTATATATAAATATATATACATTTTTTTTTTTGTTTTTGGTCTAACTAATTAATATTTAAGAGGTTTAATATATAACTATATATAAGCTTCAGATTTTTTTTGGCCACTATAAGCTTCAGATATTAAAATTTTAATATATATAATATTTTTCACATAATCAGTCAATCTACCATAAGCTAATGCATGGATGATACTTGACGATTCATTTTGGCTATCTAAATTAATCATCTCTGTTCAGCTAGCTAGCGAGAGAGGGGGGTCACTTGAAAAGAACTAAAGTTCAAAAAGAAATGAATATAAATACATTTCATTCCCTTATTAAACCTAATAAAATGGAAATTAAAATAAAACATGCATATATCTGCAGGCTTCATTATTTATCAATTATTATTATTGGATAAATATCCGTCCCATTATTTAATATTATTCATGCTGTATATTCCTATGTCACCTAGCATATTAATCCCACACTATTAAATAGGGGATCACGTACGTCGCTGCCATGCATATGATAACCTAGCTACCATCACGACATCTCTTTTAATCGGCTTATAAAGTTTTATTTAATTAATTGTATTAATTAAAGTTAGGTTTTGAATCTCTTTAATTAATTCAACTTACGAGCTTTTAGAGATGTTCAATTGAATTTATATAAATTTTTTCATCAATGTTTTTATTTCTATACTGATGACTATATATTGATCAGTTAATGATACAGTATTTAACTATATATTTTTTAAGTTCATAAAAGAATTAACTATATATATTTTAGGGTGGTCGCCCTATGTACGTGACCTATATATATGGCTTAATTTCGCATGCGTCAAATCAATGGCAATTAGAGGAAATGGATAAATACCAAATAATAAAATAAAATTAAAGATGAAAAGCCTTCCATTCAATCTGGTACCTTTGTCACCAGAAAAATAAATCTGTTTAAGAATTACGTTATTTATTTAATCTAACTCAAGTAAGATATTAGATAAGAGATTTGAAGTTTAGTTTCAACTTAATTCAATTCGAAATATTTAAAAATGAATGAAAATTATTTTTTATTTAATTTTAATTTTTATATATTTTAAATTATTTAAATATTACTTTTAGCCAATGAATTAATTGATTTTGGTCCTTTAAAATTTTATTATTAAATCAATATGACATATTGTTTGTATTGTGTATTAAGGAAGCTGGTAGTGGAATTGGTGAAAGCGTGAACAAGGTGAAAACGTGTAAGAACAAAAACTGGGCCACGAAGTCCAGGTCTTCTTTCCAAATCAAACCTAAATTACTTATGAGGAAAAAAAAAACAAAGGGTAAGTTTATTTTCTTATGAATAGAATAATAGTTGTCATTACTATATTATTTAGTAATAGCGACCCAATAAGAGAGCCAACCATTGGGGTATTGAAAGTCCTCCATGCCTACTTTCTCCCCTCTCTCTCTTCCATGGCCGAGCCCCTAAAGAAAACCCATCAAACCAACCCCAGAAGCAGTTGCTTTCTCGGTTGTTTTGGGTTTTCCGGCCAGAAAAAACCCGTCGAAAAACCCATCCAAACCGGTACCAAAAAGAATCCCCATTCGCTCTCTTGGCCAATGTTTCGTTTGAGCTTGAGGAAGTCCCGTACCAAAACCGTGCCTGTGGATAACACCGACAAGGCGGAGGCTGATCATAGCCATACACCAAAGCTGATCAAGAAGAAATCGGATGGTAAGCTCTCCTCTAAACCTCAGAGCCCTACCAATCATAAACCTTCACGTCAAAATTCCAAAGCTGAACAGCAACTGACGTCCTCCAATCGAGCTGCGAGAGAGACACCAAAAGAGGTTAGTGTAAAAAGTGTTGAAATCCTAAGCTTCTTTTAGCTAAATATCACTTTTAGCATTATTATGTAGGCAAAAAAGGTCATCTATGTCGTCACTTGCAACTTTTTTGTTTTACATTTCTACTTTTGGATTTCACTATTTTCAGACAAGGCTGCAGGGACCTGAACCGAATATCATCCCCGGAAACAGGAAACTTTTGGACCCAACGAGCACAGGGTCAAGCCTACCGGGTTCACCGAAAATGTTCAAGACCAAACCCCAACCCAAAACTCAAACCAAGTTGTTCCACACGGTTTCGTCACCGGTCCTAGAAGGGAACCAACGGGTGGGAAATCCCCGGATTCATGCTCGGACCAACTTAAAGGAGCTCCAACGGAAAAACAACGAGGTGGTTGAAAAATTGGACTCCATGATGGGTATGTCTATTATTATGGTGACCTTGATAATAATGTTACTTTGGGGTCGATTATGTGCCATTCTTTGTACGTCGGCATGGTTTTACTTCTGCCCTAGTTTTCGGCCCACAATTAACAATAATGACACTACTGTTAAAAGCACAGCCAATTCAAATGATTTAGACTTGGATTCGGAGGATTACAAAAAGAAGGTGGTGTTGGAGGGGTTGCTTGAGAGGAACCACCGGATTACACTATGAAACTTTTGTACAAACAATTTTCCTTTTGATTTTGATGCGCACATTAGACGAAACTATATATGTTTTGCTATAGTGAGCCTGAAGGGCATTTTGTGTAAATTATAGCAATGAAAATTTAGTTGTAAACTTTTATGAAAATGTGGGGTCAATGTCTTCTAGAATCAAAGTAGAGTTGTTCCAATTTGGTGTTCTTGTTTAATTGGCAGTTGGGCATATCACGTGACTTTTGTTGTGGAGCACGTGCCCAGTACTTCACTAATGTGATGGGATGGCCACTTTTGGGCTCTAACATGGCGGTCAGCTTCAGTTGTCTGCTACTGCATCACCTAACATTAACAAGCGAATTTAAGAAAAAAAACTGAATCTATCTCTATCCAAAGATTTTACTTAATTTCTCATATAGTTTTGATCCTTTTTAATCAATTTGATTTTTCTTCTTTTCTTATGATTTTATTTGCAGATGATTATTAATTCTTTTGATTTGAGGAAAGTTCATGAAACATAATTTTCAATACGATGAGAATTTTCTAATCCACTTCTCAAATAAATTCTTATCCGTTTCTTCTATTCATTAGGCTACTTTAATGCAAAGCAATGGATTTGGTCCCACCAATTAACTTCGTTACTTTAGATACTTTAATCATGCAAATGTCATTTTTCCTTTGTTAATAAAAATTTAGGTTTTGTTTGGTAATTCATAATAAATGTAATATGAGTGACTAAATCGTTATTTTTCATAGTTAGGAAATCAAAATAAAATATTTTTAAAAAATTAAGTTATATTATTCTTATAAAAAATTATAATACATGTAAAATTTTTTAATTTTATATTGATGTAATTTGATATTTCTTCTATGTATTCATCCACGAGACCACGGATTATACTAAACGAAAAGCATATCACTCGGATCATATGAGCTTTAATAATTGGAAGACGAAGCTTGTGTTATATATATATATATATATATATTATCATGCAATTTAAAAGGGAAATCGTGTAGTATATTATATATATATATATATATATGGATAGAATGATGATATAGCTGATATTTTCAAGTATTAGACCATATCATTTGTATGTGGTCAAAAACAACAAATATCCTTTGAAATCACAAGGCTCGTCTAATCCAATTTATTTCTGGGGCTCTCAGTTTCCATATCTTAGCCACGTCTCACTCGTTCTTGCCTCGGATGATTTAACATTGAACTGTAAGGATAGGACTAGTACGAATCTAAATTCGGTCATGCTGTTTGATGGAAACACTTGGGAACCACAAAGCTAAGTTTAAAACAATTTTAAATGTGAGATTAGTTCAATTAATTTGTATAATTATTTTTTAAACATAATATTTAATAAATTTATATTTTAAATATTTATAATAATATAATTATTTTTATTTTCAAATTGTTTTTGAATTAAAAATATTATAATAGGTTAAAGAACTTTTAATTTAATACGAATGTGAGGCCTCATTTTAGATAGCTAGGCTGTCACCAGGGGTATTAATTATGGTAGATGTTATCCACTATCTCTTACTAGCCGAATATAATTTTCTTTCGCAATGAAAATTACAACTTACAAAATATTGATAGGATTTATACAATTAAGTGTTATATTTCATAAAAAAATTCATTTTGAAATAAGTTAAACAAATAAATTAATGGACAAACTATCATACAATTAAAGAAAATAATATTTTATAATTAAAAGTTAATATCATTATTGACTCTTAAATTATAATAAAATATTTAATGTGATATTTAAATTATAATAATATTAATTAATATAATATTTGGATGATTATTTATCCGTTATGTGTTATTATTTGAAACTAGTTACATTAAAAATGAGTATCATATTAGTTCATAAATTTATAATTTAAATATAATATTAAAAATTTTTAAAGTTCATGTATTATATTAAACATTTTACTTAAATCAAAATCACATATTATTATATTTGAATCTAAAATTCCCAAATTCTTCAGTTTTTGGTTGGAAAAAATTTAGGATGAAAAGAGACTTCTTCATTTTGAAGTAGACTTGCTCATGGATCAGATCAAATCGGGTTCGAACCGATCCTGATATGATATTTTCAGATTTTAAATAAGCTTAGGCTTAGGCAAGCTCAATTTTTCAGGCCTTATTTTTTGCTCAAATTTATTTTTACATGTAATAATAAAATTCAAACTCGCTCAAAGCACTGATATTTAAAATTAAAAAAATAGCTTATAATTAATTTTAATTGAATTTATAAATCATTTGGACTTAGATCCAATTTAATTTTGTTGAATGCAATATAAAATTATATTATTATTTTGTATAAAGAAAAAATGAGTTTTATCATATTATAAGTAATAAAACAAATGAACCTTATCAATTATAAAATATAAAGAAAATGAGCTTTGTCTCATTATAATAAAAAATATTTTTTTAATTTTCGAGTTAAACTCATACTTTAAATAGTGAAACTTAAACTCGATTTTATTTTTTGATAAAATCTTATTTATTTATTTATACCCATTTAATGAGTTTAATATTCATGTCTAACTATTTCAAAATTTTAGATAGATTTTCGAGCTTGGATAGACCGTTCGGTCCATGAGCAAATGCAAATTTAATTTGGAGTTAAAACAAACCACATGTTTCATAAAAAATTTTCATTGAATTTACAAATTATTCAAAAATAAAAAATACTAACGACTAAATTTAAATATAAATTTTATAAATGAAATATTTGAATCTTACTAATTCAATTAAACCCATTAACCGTTGACTCTAAAATTTTAAAGTTCGCACACACCATAACCTAATTGTTAATTTGGTTTGTACGGCTTATAATGATCTACACTTAGGCTTGACACTAAAAAAAATTTACAATTGGGCTCATATAGGCTCTAGCCTCTCTAACGTAACGTGGGTTTTAGTCTTTTGTTAAAAAAAGGCGAATAATTAAATAATTATTTTTTAATTTATATGTTATGAGAAATTCCGTTATCAATATGTAAAAAATTTTAATTCTTTATACTATTTGTAAAATGTTTGATTTGGCAAAAAAAGTCAACACGAAAAAAAATTATAAAAAAGAAATATTTAAATCTTAGCCACGTGTCAATCGTTCTTGCTTGGTTTTTATTTTAGCATGGAAAGCTACTATATAGCGAAAAAGCTTTTAACATTTCTTGTGTAAACTGTAGCTTGCCTTGAAGGTGTTCACTCTTAGTCCTGCCTAGCATTTTACATGCACAGTATGTAGAACATTATTGAGTTTTTGATGAGTATGTGATGTTGGCCAAAAAAAAAAATTGCTGTGATGAAAAGAAAAGACTTTGACACGTAGAAGTAGTTATGAGAAACCAACTAAGGTTTAATAATTAATATTGAACTTTTAGGTTTGGATATGTAAGAATCTAAATTTGGTTAGCTGTCTAAGGGAAACACTAGGAAACCACAAAGCCAATTTTAAAACACTTTGAATATGGGGTTTGTATAAGTTAGTTTATATAATTATTTTTAAAAAATAATATTTAATATGTTAAGAGTTTAAATTTTAATATTTATAATTTTTTTTCTTTATCTTCAAAATACAGCCATATATATATATATATAAACTAGCTTTTTTTAATGCAAGTGATGGACATGATTTTTTTTTATATATTTTTTATAATTTAAAAAATTGAGTTTTGAAATAAATTTTATTTAATTTAAATCGATAAATATATTTCAATTTTAAAAAATAATAATAAGTGATATTATAATTTCAAATTTTAAAGAAGTTTAAAAAATAAAAGATTAAGAGTAAATTTATCAAGATAAAAATATTTTTTTTCAAAATTTAAAGTTTAAAACTTTTATTTCATGATTTAATCTGGATTTTGATTATTTACTTTCTTCAAATTTAGAATATTTATCTTTTCAAATTCTTTAATTTGTGAATTATAAAATTAAATTAGCATTTTATTTAAAATATAATAAAGATTTATATAATTAATAATTAATTTAAATATATTAATTTAATTTAATTGATAAATAACATAAAAATAAGAATTATCTTGCATGTTAAATTTTTTTGGGTCAAATAAATAGATTATCTACTTAAGCATTCATGTAAATAAATTTTATGAGAAAACTATATATCCTTTAATATAATACATTACAATATAATATAATATAATATATGATTAAAACACTTTAAACAACTTTTAATTTAGTGCAAATATGATGACTCATTTTGGATGGGTTTTCACAATGGTCCATGTGTAGTAATTATGCTAAGGTCTTACTCACATCTCTTACTCGCCTAATTTGAGTTTCTTTTTTAATGAAAATTACAACTTATAAATATACACATGATTTATACAAATATTAAGTAGGGTTAATAATACCCATAATATTTAAATTTTGATCAAAATTTATTTTTATCTTTAATATTTTAAAATTTTTAAATGGGTTCTCAATTACTCAAAATTGTCTTGTTTTGATCATTTCATCTATGAAATCGTCAAAATTAATGATAAATACCAATTAACGTGTAATACTCCAGCTCAAATAATTATTGGGTTAGATTAATGTAATACCTCAGCCCAAATAATAATTGGGTTAGACTAATATTAAAGCCCATTAGTTTATTAAGATATTATTTAGTAAAAGAAAAAGGGTTAAAGTATTAGATTAAAGAAAACCTAACTATCGTGAAACAGAAAGGAAATAGAGTTCTTCTTCCTCATCTTCCTTAGGGTTAGAGAATATGAAAAAATCAAATTGAAGATTCACAATCAGAGGCTACAATCAAGTTAATCCCTTAAAGATGAGTACATGCACTCTTTTTATTTGAAAAGAAATATCAAGTTGATTGCTATTATTTGGAGTTGAAGTTTTGAGAGAAAAATCAAGAAAAATCATGAAATCCTTCATTAATCTTGATGATCTATTTGGGTAAATTACTGGGCTTTGTTTATTTCATGTTCTTAAGATTTATTGATGATTATTAAATGGAGTTTGAAGGCTGAAAGTAAGGATTTGAGTTTTTAAAGATTGAAGGAGAAATTCTATTTTTGGATGAGATGTTATGATCTGTAATAATGAATTAAAATAGAATTTTGTATTAATGGATAGATTATTGCTGTGATTATTATATATCATTGGAAAGCATGTTGAATCTAGTTTCTAATGAAACAAACGAAAGTCAAATCCGAGTTTTCTATGAAGAGTTGTCTAATTTTTAACTTAAGGATATACAGGCTGTAAGACAGCAGCATCAGGGTTAAATTACGAAATTTTCCTTAATTTGTATACAAGGATTTACAGATTAAGCCATATATTTTTGGAAATTTTATTGAGTCTACTTTCCAATGAAACAAGCGGAATTGAATTTGGAGTTTCCTATGAATAAATATACAATTTTTATTAGAAGGTATACAGGCTGTTTGGCAGCAGTATATAACGTGGATTTCAAAAATTGTTATAATTAATCTACAAGGAATTACAATGTGTGCCATATATGGTTAGAAAGCTTATCAAGTCTAATTTTTAACGCATTAAAGAGATCATAATTTCAATTTGGATATATTGAGATATGACTGTTTTAATGAAAAGAGGTCGGGCTGCCAGTATTAATTAGTTAAGTTAACCATTGTGTAACTTAGTTGATTTTTTTATAAATGATCTCAAAAAGGGTTGATTAAATTCTGATCTGTTGAAATGATCTTGGATAGGCCATTAATTATTTTGGGGGAAAAACTAAGTGATGGAATCGAATGAAGGTAAGTAGAATCTCATATACTTTGCTTGTTTTCGAATCTATGTATATATATATGTTTCTAAATGAAAGAATATTTTATTTCATTATTTTCAATGTATGAAAATAGAATCAAGCATATGATTATTTTGTGTTTCTCTATATAAATGATGAATCATGCTTATGAATGAAATAAGAAAATGATTTATATTTAAAGAATGATTTTATGATAGCTACGTTTTTATATCTTTGGGAAGTGGGATCATCGACACTAAAACTTAGTTCTACGACCCTGGCTAACGGGTAATAGTAGTTAGCAAAGACATGATCATACGACCCTGACTAACGGGTAATAGTAGTTAGTGTAAGCCCTGGCTAAAAGGTTATAATAGTTAGCAATGATCATAAGAATGAAATTATCGATACGGCCAATGTCACGAGTTATAGTAGCGATCGTAGCTAACGATAAATAAATGATAATGATGATTTATGATGATTTTAATGATTGATCCATGATTTGGTTTGATTATGATATTTGAATGATAGCATATTTTACAATAATTTATGAAGTGACATATTTTGACATTGATTTATGAATTTATGAAATATTTGACAAAACAATGATCTTAAAATGTTTTGATATTATGATTTGATGAATGTTTTGAATGATCTATCTGATGTGTAAGAAAATAATGCTTGATCTGATAAGGTGTGTGAGTCTATACTTACTGAACTGTGGTTTGCTCATTTTTCTTTTACTTTTTCTTTACAGATGACTAAGTGATAAGTTTGGTTACTCTTGTATGAAGCTAGAAGATTAAATGGGTAAGATTATTTAATCGTCGGAGAATATGTTAGCCAATGGGATTTTAAGAGGCAGTTTTATATTTTATATGGTTTGTATTTGGATGTATAAAGATGTATCATCAGTTGGATTAAAGATATGAATTTTACTTGGTATATTATTTTATTGAAGAATTTTAGAATGTTTAATAAATAAGGCTTCGTATTACTTTGAGATTTTCTTCAAGGTAATATAGCCGTGTTATGCCTCGATTCGGAACGTGATATAATGTTACATGATTACATCAACTAACATCACACGTAACAAATGAGGGAGCAAAATAAAATTATTTCAAAGTTTAAAGATAAAAGATGAAAACTATCTCAAAATTTTCTATATTCCACATATATTTTATAAAATATTAAATTTAAAATTAAAATTTTTTATTTTTGTTGTAATATAATTTATTAGTTAGATTTTTTTGTTTTTAATAGAAAATAGATTTTTAAAAATTAAAATTAAGTTAAAAATTCATATTCTTTTTTTAAATAATTTAATATCATTTAAAAAATATTTTTATTGAAAATATTTTACTTGGTATATTATTTTATTGAAGAATTTTAGAATGTTTAAGAAAGAAGGCTTCATATTACTTTGAGATTTTCTTCAAGGTAATATGACCGTATTATGCCTCAATTCGGAGCGTGACATAATGTTATATGATTACATCAACTAACATCGCACGTAACAAATGAGGGAGCAAAATAAAATTATTTCAAAGTTTAAAGATAAAAGATGAAAACTATCTCAAAATTTTCTATATTCCACATATATTTTATAAAATATTAAATTTAAAATTAAATTTTTTTATTTTTGTTGTAATATAATTTATTAGTTAGATTTTTTTGTTTTTAATAGAAAATAGATTTTTAAAAATTAAAATTAAGTTAAAAATTCATATTCTTTTTTTAAATAATTTAATATCATTTAAAAAATATTTTTATTGAAAATATTATTTACTCATAAATCATAATAAAAAAAATATTATTTTCTATCTAAAAAATTTATTTTTTAAATTATTAAATATTAAATATTTTTTCTTTCCATATATATTTCGAAAATCACTTTTCATATGTGATAAAAAATTTTCATTCTTTTGGATGGGTTTGAATTCTAACGACAAGGTAGTAATTTAATTATTTTGGATGATTTAAGATCATTATCACATAAGATTCTCAAGTTATTACCAAACACGATGATCTTATCACTGTGATTAAATCAGTTCTCAAATTATTGTTAAATACAATGATCTAATTACGATGATTAAATCAACCTTCAATTTTAAAGATATCACCCTATACTATATGCACACTTAAGAGATAATATATGATAAATTTTAAGTTTAAATTTCAACATTCGTAACCCTTTTTTTATATCAGAAAGTTGCAACCTCTTTATAAAAAAGAAATATCTTTAATACTTATTTTAAGAAAAATCAACTATCTAAATTACCTTGCATTCTTTCTTAAAATGTCATATAAATTCCATTAAGTTTGTGTAATCATACAAATAAATTATAAGCAATTAATTGATTGCTCAAAAACAAATAATAGAAATAAATGAAATTCAATTAATTGATTTTGAAATATATAAATTTTAAATTAAAAAATAAATAATTTTATAAATTTATAATATTTGCATCAGATCTCTTTCAATATTTTCAATTTAAAATAATTTGTGTTTTGCGATGAAAAATATGAGCATCTCTAAAAATTTTCTTCCTCCTATCAAATAATAATGTCTTTCTACTATTTTACTCACTCCTTCGTCATCCACTTTTTCTTCTTATCAAACAAAACTTATTCATTAAAAATAAAGCATAAAAAATTCTATATTATTTTAGTTCAAAACTCCAAAGTCCAAATGATGCATTAAGAAAAAATCTATTATATATTTTCTTTAGGTTCATAAATACTAGCTAGTTGATTATTTATGCCTTATTTATGCCTTGCTGCGAGGTTAAATTTTATTGAATAGATTTAAAAAATTATTGGTATAAGTTATTCTTTAAATAGTTGTATATTATTTTGCATCTCTTAACATATTTTCATTTTTTTAAATTAAAAAAATACAAATAAATTGATAAATTTTTGCATTTGATTATATTTGTACAAATTATTTTAAATTACAGATCTTCAAAATAAAAACATTTAAGTGAATAGAAGAATAAATAAAGAAAACACAAAAAATATACTGTTTAAAAATTTTCATAATTTTTTATTATGGAACCCTTGAATATTAGATTCAATCTAACTATTATAGATAGATTAAAATGTATGGTGAATCAAACAAATTTAAGGAAGAAAATGTCCAAAAAAGAAGTCTAAAAAATTTTCTCTTACTTTTTAGGTTGAAATTGGTGTTGGAATTTTAAGGGTAATTTTGCACGGAGCATTTAAAAGAGGAATTTTATTTCAATCAAGGTTTTCAAAAGTTTATAAATAAACTTACTTGTTTGAATAAACATAAGAGAGAATTTAAGAATTTAGGTAAAATTTCAAGAAGGAATTCGAGGTATTTAAATTTTTTCCTTTTATAGGAATGGTAATGGATAGGGATGGCATCGGGTTGGGTTTGGGGCGGGTTTTGCTCGCCTCGAACCTGACCCGATTTTATGCTTTATAAACTCGAACCCGATCTGATCTGAATTTTTTAATACCCGAACTCGATCCGACTCAACACTATGTAAATCGTACTCGATCCGATCCGACTTGAAATTAATAAAAATATTATTTTTTAAATATAAAATATTTATTTTTTAAATATAAATATTTAAAAATATCATTATATAAATATATATAAATAATTAATTAATTAATTAAAAAATAATTTTTTAATAATGTTGGGTCTGGTAGGGTCGGGTTTTAGGCATACATGAACCCGACTCGACCTCGATTATTACCTAATTTTACTCAACCCGAAATTCAAAAAAAAAAAATCCGACCCTATAGGGTCGGGTCGAGCCGAAACCCGTTGAGGACGGGCTTGATTGCCGTCCCTAGTAATGGATAGTAAATAAATAGATATCCATAATTATTTAATCTATTTATGTTAGATTCAAATAATTATAAATGAATAATTAATAGATTTGGATAAAAAATTTATTATCCATAATAAATTCAAAGCGGATATGAATAGTATTTCTTGGATATTTAATATTCAAATTTATTTAATTTTTAATAAATAATAATGGATATCCAAATTAACGTCTTAATTCGTTAGCCATTTACATATATAAAATATATAAAATTTTATACTTGTAAAATATTTGAGACTTTAAAAAATAACTTTTATTTATTATTGATTAAGAGTGAATTTGAATTTTAAATTAAATTTTGTTTATTTTATATTTTGATAAAAAATTTAAATAAATAGATATTTTGATGAATTTGAATATTTAAACGGATAATGCTTATTTAAATAAATTCAGATTTGGATAGTAACATTAAATTTAAAGGGATATTTAAATAGATTCATATATTATAAATATTAAATAAATTCGGATATGCATATGTCAGAAATAACGAATAGCCACTCTGATGCCATTCCACTATTTTTTTAACCTAAAAATTTTTTTTTTCAAAATTTCTCAAAATCCTCCGTTTATTTACTGCATATAACCATCATAAAATACAAAACTAAAAAAAATTTTTTTTATTTAATTCTAATATATTTTTTTAATTTTTTGTATTATTAATAATATCTATATATTTTGACAAATCTAATGATACAAATATTTCATCTTTTATTTATATATATTTTTATCTTTAATATCATTATTCTTCTTTTATAATTATTTTTATCTCATCAAATCCTATCAGACTAAATTTATTTCTAATAAATATTTATTCAAATAAAATAATTATAAATATTAACAATTTAAAGTAATGCATTTTAAAATAACTATTTAAAAATTCTTTAAAATTTTAAAATTCTACGTCCAAAGGGCACTCTAAACGCTTCAAAACTTAAGTTTGTCCAAGAGTAATTGGGCCGAGTAATTTTGGGTCGAATCACGGCAACAATCCATTCTTTTGCCCAAAACCTAAACCTATGAAGAAGCCGCTTAAAAACCCTAGAGTCAGAAATCAATATATTTGTTAGGTTTAGGTTTGGCTGCCTCCTAGTCCACCATCCGCACCGAAAACAGAGCTACGGTTCTCTTTCTTCCGCCGCAGTAATGGTACTCTCTGTTGCTCTTCCTAACTCTTCCTCTTCGTTGTTTGGTTTTCTTTATCTTTTGAGCATATATTTCGGATCTGTTTTTCTCCCCAATAAAATGTTTGTAAAATGGAAATAACCAAATCGAATAAGTTGTTAAGTTTATGGTCTTGATTCAGAAACTTTATGGTGAAGTTATTTTCGTCTATCTGCCCTTTACTGTAATATTTTCCAGCTTTTAGGATAGGTTACTGAATTTTTTATTTTTGTATGTTTAATGATACTTGTATTCAAGACATCACCAGTAAAGATGTAGATTTTATACTATTTTGGTGAATAATGATAACTTTAGAATGTTTGAAATATGAAAATTGGCCATGATTTAATGACTTGAGCCTTGGCATTCTCTCAGAAATCCTGATATAAAAAATTTGTTGATGAGGTTGCGAAGTATGGGTAAATTTTGTTTGAGGCAATATTGTTTGTTTCTTGTTGTCAATGAAGTGTAAACTATGTCTTTATTGAGGAAATGGGTTGTTAAATTTATTGCTTTTTTATTTTGTTTTGTGGTAATTGTGACCTGGTATTGCAGGTGAACGTGCCTAAGACCAAGAAGACTTATTGCAAGAGCAAGGAGTGCAGAAAGCACACCTTGCACAAGGTTACACAGTATAAGAAGGGAAAGGATAGTTTAGCTGCTCAAGGGAAGCGCCGATATGATCGCAAACAATCAGGTTATGGTGGTCAGACCAAACCAGTGTTCCACAAAAAGGTAATTTTTTTGTGTCACTTATCTTTTATCCCTTGGGTGGATATTAGCTATATAATGAAAAGATGAAGAATCTTATGCTGTATATTTAGTACGAGTTTTTAAGGGGTGTTTAGTTATTCCTTTTATCACTTTGATTATTTCTATTTCTTGGGACTCCAAGCCTTTCTTGTATATATATGACTGTATGCTTTGAACAGGCCAAGACCACCAAGAAGATTGTGCTAAGGCTGCAATGCCAGGGTTGCAAGCATGTTTCCCAGCATCCAATCAAGGTTGGTGCACTGATAACCCCATGCTGTTTTAATTTTGTTTTCTTTTACCATGTTGTTTCATGAGCCAAATTTTGGTTGTTTGTTACTGGTTTTTTCAGAGGTGCAAGCACTTTGAAATTGGTGGAGACAAGAAGGGGAAGGGAACATCCCTTTTCTAATTGTGTTATTCATGTCATATGTGTTATGTTGGTTTACTTTACTACAGTAGTTGGAACTTGGAACTTAAGGCAGTATGGAATTTTTTTAAGTTTGCTTTTTAGTTTTCTGATATGTTTTCAGTGGATACGGTGTTCTTTAATACTTAATGCCATCGTTTGCTCTTATTCTTAGCATTTCTTTCACTAGTATTTGTTGAATTTAATCTTCTTCATTATATCTTTTCTTAATAGAGAAATTCAGTATAAGGCAGGCGAGATTTTTATATTATTATCTTATAAAAACCAAACTGTTAAAGTCTGATTTAATTGAAAACTTGCAGAGTCATGGTTTTGCTGCCATTCATTTGATTATTTGCCCTACGCACCGTGAATTGCATATGGGTAGCACTCCGGTGGAGTTGAGGGTTTTCATTTGTAAAATTTTTTAGGTTGGAGGGGAAGAGTTCAGCAAGTCGATATTCTTAGATAACATACAAATACATCTAATGGTGCAGTTGGAGGTTTTCAACTGTAATTGGTTGTCTTACAAAACATTTATTTTTTTTTTAAATTATGGCAGTAGATTTTTTTTTTTTTATTTTCTAATTATATTCGGGGTATGTTGGTGGAGCATAGGATTTTCAGTTTAGTGAGGCTTAAATTTTGACAATTTTAAATATAAAAAAATATTAATTTTGGTGAGGATTTAAATTTTGATAATTTTAAATATAAAAGTTTTTAATTTTGCTGATGGAGTTTAAATTTTGATAATTTAACATATATATTTATATATTTTTCCCTTCTTGTGACACGAGAACATCGTCATGTTAGCTTTATTTTAGCCACGGTTGTGTCATTTTAATTATCATGTTAGTTTTTTTAATATATATTTAATTACTTTGATTATTCATGAATTTATGATATTCGTTAGCTCAATTATTTGTAGATAAATGTATTTATTATTTCGTGTTATTTAAAATTTTGAATTTAGATTTATATTTACTATTAATTAATTATTAATCAAATAAAAAATAAATGAATCTAAATATTCACGAGCTTAATCATTTATGAATTAATGATATATATGAATTCAATTAATTTTGGATAAATGTATTTAGAGGACATTTGGTTCAAAAAGTTAGATTATTGGTTGGAATTTTATTTTTTGTAATTTGATTCTTTATTTTAGTTTATGGTATCAGATTCTTAAGGTATTTTAAAATTTTTAATAATATTCAATAAAAAAGGGGATAGTTCGAAATCGAAACTCACTTCTTTATAAGGTTTTTAAAGATTTTTAAAAGAAAATGAATTGTCTCACTTTTTTATCTCAATAATAATTTGTTATGCTCTATTTACCTTTAAAAATCAACATAATTTTAAGATAAATTGAGATTCATTTTGTCACAAAAATTTGCATTCTAATCACACGATTAGATACATGAGAAAGATTAGACATGTAAAAGATTAATTATAATAAAAACAATGATTTTAAAAGAAAAAGCAAAGTAAATTTATTGAAATTTAGGATTTTGATTTTTTTATTTTATTTTAAGAAGCACTATATTTTTTTTTTATATGAAACGTAATTAATTGTATAAAATAATAACAAAATAATAAATAAAAATATTTATGATATTTGAAACTACATTTTTTATATAAATAATGAAGTATATGATAAAAATAAAATTTTCTCTAATCAATAATTACATTTATTGTTATGAAAATCGTAATTATTAATAAATCGTAGTAATTGATCACTTAAAAACGTAATAAATGTTGTGCTTATTTATTTCTCAAATGCATCGTTTAAAATACCACAGACATGGTGTTTGTTTAAAGTCTATGTTTACAAAATCAAATGTCATACTTGTGTATAAACCAAAACATAGTAATTATTTATTCGTAAAATAAGTGTTTGTTATTTATTACAGTGTTTATATAATAAAAATATCGTACTTGTTAAATAACATTTTTTTATTGTTTATATAAACTACGTTTATAACGAACAAAACGTCATTTATTTTTTTTATTATATTTTATATTTTTTGTTTATAATATGCGATCATATTATTAATATTATGAAATAATGATTTTTTTTAAAATTTTTGTTATTTAATAGTTGTCACATGTTATTTTTAATAACATAATTACGAATTAAAATATTTGTCAAGTGAGATTTATATGTAATGAAAGATATTATAATAAAAGCTTTTATTACATAATATGAGATTTTACCGATAAAACACAAAAATTTAATATTCTCAAGTTAGGAAGAATAAATCATTATCAGCAATCGATAGTTTTTCAAAAATTATTTTTTCTCCCAAAATCTTAGATTTTATGAATCAAACTCTTTTATTAGTGTTTAATGTAATTTAAGTTTAACATATTTATTAAATAGTATAAATACACATAAATTAAATCATGATAGTTTACCAATATAAGTTCATTGCCTCCATATTATTCTCTGAAGAATTTCCAAAAAAAAAAAAAAGCACCAAAGAATAGGATAAACTGAACAATATATCAAAAAAATTTTATTATAATATTTATCTAAACATAATTTCTTATGTTATCAATCTAAAAATTATGATTTATTTTTATATTTTATCTTATTTTCCTATATTTTAATATTAAAATAATTCAAAAAATAAACATATGCAATAATGTGAGGGGTATAACATTAGTTATATATATATATATATATAAATAAAGATCAACTTATATTAACATAAAAATAAAAAGCTTCATACTTTTTTAATTATTAAATTTTATAAATTAAAGAAATGAAAAAAATAAATTAATCTCATTTTTTAAATTTATTAAAATCAATTGTTAGTAATTTTTTTATTTAAGTTCATCGTTCTTTTATATATATAAATAGTTAGGGAAATCAACACCCAATCCGAATATGTTTAATTAATTCTGTGATTTGTAAGCGCATAAACTAACAACCTTTTTTTTTTTTTTTAACCCAAAAAAAAAAAAAAAAGAAAAGAAACAGGGCCTTGAATCGAACTCCAGAAAGAAGCAACCATTGTCATTCTTCTTACAAACGAAAGCTGAGAAGTTGCTTGTAACTCCACTAATTCTAAAACCCATCCTATCCCCATTGCTCCATTCCCGTTTTCCAGAAACCCTAGCCACATTTCGTCGCTGAGGCAACCATGAGGGCACTAATTTCAGGCACCAAACGCCTCATTTCTTGCACCACCACGCTGGCTACCCTATCCCGAAACTACAGCCTGATACCGATGGTGATTGAGCACTCTTCACGCGGCGAGAGAGCTTACGACATATTCTCTCGTCTCCTCAAGGAAAGGATCGTCTGCATTAACGGACCCATCAACGACAACACTGCCCACGTCGTTGTCGCCCAGCTCCTTTTCCTCGAATCCGAAAACCCCTCCAAACCCATCCACATGTACCTTAACTCCCCCGGCGGCCAAGTCACTGCAGGTCTTTCCTTTTACCCCTTTTCAATTTCCAAAAATACCCAATTCTGTCATAATTCTCAATAATCTTATTTTTGTACAGGTCTTGCAATTTATGATACCATGCAGTACATTAAGTCTCCAATCAACACAATCTGTTTAGGGCAAGCTGCATCTATGGCTTCTCTCCTTTTGGCTGCGGGAGCCGGGGGTGAAAGGCGGTCCCTCCCCAATGCCACCATCATGATTCATCAGCCTTCTGGTGGATACAGTGGCCAGGCTAAAGATATGACAATTCACACTAAGGAGATTGTTCGCGTTTGGGATTCATTGAATGCTTTGTATTCTAAGCATACTGGGCAGTCAGTTGATGTAATTCAGAAGAATATGGATAGAGATTATTTTATGACCCCTGAAGAGGCTAAAGAGTTTGGGTTAATTGATGAAGTTATTGATCAAAGGCCAATGGCTCTGGTCACTGATGCTGTTACTAATGAAACCAAAGACAGCAAAGATAAAGGGCCCAGTTAGGATTAGAGGCAGTAAGCTCTTTCATGATTAATTGTTGCTATTCTCCAATTTCATGGCTAACCGTTTGTTTAGCAGTTTTTTGACTGTTGATTGATGTTATGCTTCTGGAATCAATTTCTGAGATTTAGGGAGCTTGCTAGCTAATATTTCAATCAGTACTTTTATGAGATTAGATGCATAAAGTTTTGCTAGCAAAAATTTTTATTTGAGAATCTTTTAGGGATGTGCACTTTAGTGGAAAAGTATAAATGAATGAGTGTTTATATATGTACCTACATATATATATATATATATATTTTGTACAAAGGAAGCTGCAGCTTAGGGATAGGGGAAGGTTGCAAGTGCTGGATTTGCTATTACAATGGTTATTTTGGTTTTGATGCCTCTTAATTTAGATAATCTACTCTTTGCAATCTAATTGGGATTGGCAAAGGATAAGAAATACCATCGACATGATTAAAACATTAAGTTTCCACCTCACCCCTTCCCCAATTGAAGTATCGTACTCCCCTTTTCTCTCTTGCTCTAATAGGTTTTGAAAATATATTCCCTAAATTAGCAACTTTATGGTGTCTGGAAATTAAATCATTAAAGTGCAAACAAGTTTCTCCTTGTCCTTCTGTTCTTTTGATTTAGCTAGAGGAGTATGGTTTTTTGTCATATAGATGCATTGAACCTAGAATGAGCCAGGACCTTGACTTGTTAACCTGCATTTTAGTCTCCATGTATAATGAAGCTTCCTACTGATTCTTTGTTTCCTGGTTGCAATTTTCAAATGTTGGTTACTTAGGACAAGATCTTCAAGGACATTATGTAGTAGGATAAAAGGTTAGTGTGAGATATGTTGAGTGTCTTAGCTTCTTAGGTTTCTATGCAAAAGTGAAACATATTGAAGCAGCTATTAGGCATAAGTCAAGGATTTTATTGGAGTTTTTGAAAGACTCAACCTAGCCATAATCTCAAACTGGGTGATGCCTACTCCATGATTTGTTTACAATTTGTCTTAGGGCTAAATGCAAGGAGGATGCTTGATGGATTTCTTCACAAATTTCTTGGTTCTTACTGATGTTTGGTCTGTTTTTCTGTGCCGTTCTTGTTCGATCAATATTAAAATTCTTCAGACCCATGTTTTATACGACTGTGATACAAAATTGCACACTAATTTTAGACATTCATTGAATTTCAAGGCTCTGGATTGTTCCTGAGAAAATTATGATTGAAGGTGTTTTTCAAAAAGAATTCTAAACATTTCAATTATGGTTCAAATGAATAGTGGTAGTATTAGAATTAGGTGCAAATATGATATAGGTGCATATGTGATTTCTGTTGAGAATAGTTATCTGTGGTTTTCGAAATGGTGAGATGTTGCCAGTTGCTATGACTGTCTTGTGAAACCGAAAATAGTTTCGAGGAAACTGCATATAGCTGTAATATTCTTGATAACTGGCAGGAATGACTAATCTTAGTTGTGTTATGTTGAAAAGAAAGTAACCTCTTCCTCGGATCAAGTGACTTATAGTATGTTTCAATTCTCTATGTCACTTAGATGCCCTACTAATCATTGTGAAGAGTTTATATGTTACCGAAAATTTATTGAACAGATTTGCCTGGTCAAAGCATAATTTCCAAAATCTTTTTCAGCATTGTAGTATTTATCTTGTCGTTCAGAGTTCACTCACTTCTGTAACGTTTCCCCCATTAAGATTATGCCATTTTCCGTTCAACCATCTAGAATTTATTGTTTTAGGGGTTTGATTATAGTTTATAAATTTGATATGGTGGCGCACTTATCGAAAATGTTCAGGCCTACGCCTTTCGCCAAAATTAAAAAAAAAAAAAAAAACCCAAATGCATGGATTTAAAATTTAAAGTACGGGCCAAAAATAATGAAAAAAAAAAATTCAACATTCAAATGTGGTATCTCAAATGGTTCATAAGATTTACATGGACACTTTGCAAATTGACCTCGATTCATTAAACATTTCCGAATGTTGTAATATTGGGATAAAAGCATATTTGTTTTGCATAGTGGATTTGTTACATTAACTGTTAAATTCAGATAAGATTAATGTCATTGAGGCAATATTAGGTGGATGATTCTTGTCTGACATATCCAAAGAACCAGGATCGTCACTCAGCCATACCTCAGCAATGGAAAATCGGTTAAAAGTGAAGAGAAAACAATAAATTACAAATATTACATATTTATATTTATATATCGACAATTTCAAATAAATTAGGGGAAACTATCGTATTATTGGATTTTTTTTTCTATCTATAATATATTCCTCACAACTTGTAGACAAAATTTGATATGTAAATGGGAATAATATGACGAAAGCGAAGGAAGCTAATCAAGCGCGGCTTTGTTTTTACGAGCGGACATTGGTTTTGGCAATCCATCAAAAATAGGTCTTGCAATACCTACAGTTGAAAGTGCTTGTAAATCAGGCTTCAAACTCCATTTGGACGCTGGCCAGAGAGATGACAAACTACTACTGTCCTGATCTTGCAAATTCGATGTGCTTGATGACTTCCTCACTACAGAGAATCCATCAACCACGTAACCATCTCCAAGACCTGTTGGTGCGAGATTGAACCCCACAACCTCACCATCGGCTCCTGAATTACTGCTGCTTGCTGCTTTGGATCTCAGTGCCAGGCCTTTTGCAGTTATTGCTGAAAATCCTCCACCGCTGGTGTCATCCTCCTTCAACAGCCTTTCAGGGATACGGGCAACAAAGTCAACCTCAGATTTCTGCCGTCTTCTGATCAGTTTCTCATTCGATTTATCTACTTCACCTTCTTTAGCTTCTACAGCAGACTTGATGTTTGCTACGATTTTACCATTCTCATCATAAAACCCATTAGCTATGCTTCTGCACTTCCGATGAAGCTTCAAAGGTGGGTTGGAAGCAGATGAGGGTTTAAGCAACGGACCATCCTCCAGATAATGAGCTTCTCCTTTCCTGTATACTTCCATCTCAAAACCTTCAGATAAAGCCTTTTTTGCTGTTGTTTTAAGGCCATAGTAACCTTGTAATGAGCTCATTGCTGGGGTGACCCTTCGAGGAGGAGTTTTCAGTCTCAAAGACTGGAATGAGTCAAGTAAATCAGGAGGCAAATGTTGTGCCGAGGTTTGGTTGGCACTGCTTTGCCTGCAAAGAGTTGTCGTACATAGTGAGGTAAATTAAAACAACTTATCACAATTAGGAAACAGAGATCAGGGCTGCATCTTGCAGGATTTTAAAGATGAGAGAAGTTAGAAAGAACTTCACACATACTTAAGCAACTTCGCTGAGACATTAATTATCAACTATTTAAGAACCAACTTGTTAGATAATATTTCTTAGTATTCCCTAGGGCGTCAAATCTAAAGGATTATCACTATCTGAAGCAAACTATTGCTGAGACTCATAGGCAAACTACCACTACAGACCGGAAAAGCTCTGAAACTATTGCTGAGACTCATGGGCAAAAATAATGCCTTTTCAATGCCATTTTCACCTTACCACTCCTACTAGCGAAACCTTTCATTGGCCATGGATGGTAGCAAAAGAACAATGCAACATCATATCACCACTTAAAATTCAATTGGGCTTCAACTCTTGAAGCATCACACAAATGTTTCCTCGCAAAAATTAGCAAGTTTTAGGCTTCTGGATATCTCTTCTCAAGAACTATATGCATCATAAAGGAAAATTAAAAATACTGCTAAGGTAAGGAAACAACATAGAAAAAAAGTATAAAAATACTGCTAAGGTAAGGAAACAACACAGAAAAAAAGAATTTCTACGCTAACCTGGATCCTCATTAAAATCCTAGACTTAAAATTTGAATTAACATCATCATCCCATATTCTTAAAAGCACTTACTGTGATGTAATTAACATTGGGTAGTAATTTTTACACACAAATTGCAGTTCGTTCGGGAAAGAAAAAGTTGTTGGATGAGTAAGCATTCATTATCAGTCCTGATACAGCACAGGACAAGAATTTCTAAATGACCAAAAAAAAAAGACGTAATAAGAATGCACTTAATTATTTTTAGTATCATTATGATCTAACTTAAAGTTCTTAGGTAATGTTTGGTGCATAGGATGATGGATAGGATAGGATGATAATCATCCTATATTATGTTTGTTTTGTATCTAAAGAAAATGATAAGATTACAAGGAGGATTAATCATCCTCTTGGTATAGGATGATTCAATCCTCCCAAAGTGGAGAGGATTATCTTTAATTCATGGGATTAAACTTACATGTCCTATTATACCCCTAAAAATTACATCAATAATTTAAATTGTATAACTTTAAAGAAGGATAATTTTGATCAATAAATAAATTATTCTATCTTAATCCTTACACACATCAAATGTAAGATAAGATGACATTATTTAATCTAATCATATTCATAATTTATCTTATCCCATCTTATCATATCTTGTATACCAAACACATCCTTATGACATTATCACGTACGAAACAAATAAAAATTGCATTAGTTGTTTAAGTAAAGTTAGAACAAACCCAAAAATAACAATTTCAAGTCATAATCATAAGGTGACCAAAAAGGCATAACCAAAGAACAATTCAAGTCATAGTTATAAGATGACATTGCTATAAAGCATGACTTACTGAATGTTATAACAAACCCATCTTTCCTTGAGTTTAGATTTTCTTGACAAATTCTTCCGAAGTGCACTCTATGTTATGAAGCTTAACATACACAGGTGCAAATATGAAAATGCATATTATTTTAGCAGCCATGTCAATAGCGAAGTTAAAGAGAGTTTAAGTAAAGCTCACGAATTGGAAAAGGAAAAAAAAAATAGTATTAGTATTAAAGAAGACATAATACCCTGGTGTATGGAAACCATTGGACAAGCAAGGCGATGGCGGATGCCGCCCTGGTGAAGGGATCTGGAGTGACTTAAGAGCAAACATTTGAAGATCTGTAACCAGACCATTCATCTTTTTTATGTCAGCTACCTGATTAGTTCACACCCATAACAACAACAACAACAATTTGTCAATACCTCTACAAACCATAAACAATAATAAAAAAAAAAGATAAAGCACTCCGATAGATAATTAGATTTAACTCCTAAGTTAACATTGGTCAATTTCCCTATTATACAAACAAGCCCATTTACAAGGAGAAGAAAACACACACACAAAACTCTATGGTATGATTTATAGGAGAAAATGAATATAGTTACCTCAACGCCGTACTTGATGGCGACGCCAGCGAGAGTATCGAACCGGGAAACAGGATGTTCAATGAAACCGGCACCCGGTAACGAAGAAGAGGGCAAACTTTGATTCTTTTCTTTCTCTAAAACACTACAATCATTGCAAAATTTACTATAATTTACATTCGTACTGTAACTGTAGTCTCCATTTGCAATGCTATTCCGCCTCTCCCTTTCCATCTGCATATCCTCCGTTTCCTTAAAAAAGAAAAAAAAATCCTATTTCTTTACCCTAATTTCTTTACTCCCTCTCTTTGGCATATTTGACCTCCGGTTCTTGATTTATTTAGCTGAATCGAAATTTAAAAAATATGGAGCATTTAAAAGAAAGAAACTAATTGACTTTTTTTTTTTTTGATCGAATTGAATAAAAAAGAATCCGTTTTATGAAAAGAAAAACGCAGATCTGAAGAGAAAGGATGAGGGGGAAATAAGTTACAAGTAAAATGGAAGGGGCGTTGCGTCCAGTATTTCCCGGAAAATGGATGAAAGATCCTCTTCTCTGTTTTCAGGAAAAGGAAAATGACGAACAAAAAGAGAGAGAACCTTCAATTTCTGGGGGAGGCGGTAGGAAAATAAAATAATAATAGAAATAAATAAATATATAAAAATAAAAAGGTTGGGGGTGTGCTATAAAAAAAAAAAAAAAACATTTGAGCCAAAAAAAAAAAAAAGAAATCAGGGGAAACTTTGGTTTGTTAAATTGTTAATTGAGAAACAGCTTGCGTTATACGTGCTAGTGTAGCAATCTACCCACCGAAACCCAGTTGCTCCCCTCGCCTACATCGTTTTGTCGGTCGGTATTGCTGGCTTACTCGACCCCGCTTCGATCCTACGGGTTAGGGTGTTCATAATTCATTTTTAATTAAAAAATTTAAAAAATTAATTTAATTTAATTAATAGATTAATTATTTAATTAATTTTGATTGATTAATGAAAATATTTTAAAATATTTTAAATTTTTAATAAAAATTAAATTAATTAAAAATTTAATGAAATATAACAAATTTCAAATATAAAATATGAATTATATTAAATAGATCATTTTATTTTATAAGTTATTAAAGTTTTTAATATAATATTTTAATATTTTGTTAAATAATTTTATTTAATTTATTTAAAATATAAAAATTTAAAAGTAAAATATAATATAATTTAAATATATTTATTATTTGATTAATAAAAAAATTAATTGAACTAACGAATTAAATTTAATCAATTAATTTGTAAAATTACTAATTTTTATTCTATTAATAAAAATAAAATAATATAATTTGATTCAAAATTAATCAAATTGATAGAATGAATATTTTATTTGGACGAAAATTAAAATGTTATCTTTATTTATTTATCATGTGCGAGATAAAATGAAAAAAAAAAAATAAATTAGTAATTTTTATTTAATATTTTGTCACATTTCTCAAAATCAAACAACTCGTCTCTAATTTATTTTTGTTCACGCATTTTATAATATATCATTATAAAAATTTGTTTTTTTTTTTTTTTTAATAAAAATAGATGATCATCTTGTTTGTTACTCTTTTTAACGTATCCATTCGATTGAGTTTTAGATTTTTCCATATTAATGAAAAAACAAATTTGAAATCATTGCCATTTGATCCGAATTTGTTTGTTGACATGAATAAAATCAGATAAAAGCTGTGAAATTATTTTAATATTAAACCTTCAACATATAATTAGTTCCGAATTGAATCTTTTCGTCTGTTCTCATCGATATGGTTGACTTGATCACTAATTTTGATAATATACGACGCTTCATTGAATAATTTTTATTATTTACTTGCATCGGAATTATTATTAATTTTTTATAGGAGCTAAGGGTCGTTCTTCCTCTTATTAATAATTTTTTTGGTAAGCAAATGAAACAATTTATTGAAATTAAAGGGAAATAATTCCATATGTACTCAAGACCCCTAAGTATCTTCAAATCCAATTGATATTTTAGTAGGTAAAAAATCACAATCACATGTTCTAACAAGATAATGACCAAACCTAACCCATATTTAACAGTTTTATCAATATTTATTTATGTCTTTGTACTTTTATTTCTGGCAAATTTTATTTGCAATTATATTTTGTTTTTATAATAGAATTTTAAATACAATCAAATTTCAAATATATTTTTCAAAAAATATTCAAGATAGTCAATTGAATAATATCTGCATTTACATTTTTAATATTTTTAAACATGCATATCCAAATTCAAGAAAGATTAAAATTTTTCCTAAATACAAATCCAATAAATTAAAAACTTTTTGGATATATATTTCAAAAAGATTAAAACTTTAGGAATATACATTTTTTATATCAAATAAACAATACTTACATTTGTGTATTTTGTTTTCATAAGTTATCTAAATATCCGGAAATACATATCCAATGTGTACATTTATTTTTGAAATTATAAAATTTGTGTGATCAAAGATTAAAAGTAATTTTAACATGAATAATTAAATAATTCACTATAGGGATAATTTTATCATAAAAAAATAATTTTTTGTTTCTAAAGAGACAAAGGTGACTGCAATTTCACTTAATCTTTACCTATTTTTCTGAGGTCTCTGCCACCTTCTTCTTCTGATGGAAAAGGAGAAGGAAAAAAATAAGAAAGCTGAAAATAATGAATTGACACTAAGAAAACGACAAGTAATCTGAAAAAAAAAAAAAAGGCCAGAAGAGTTACTACAAACTTAAGAAAAGAAACGCGATTTTCTAAGCCAAAAGAGCGTATAAATTACAAAACCAATTTGCTTTATTTGGTCAACCCAGGGAGTGACACGCCCATGGCAATGTGTAAGGAATGAGATTTGCCAAAAATTTTCAAATAGTCTTCCAAGTCCAAGTCATGTAACTACCCCTAATTTGACATAACCAGCTGAAAAACAGTGGTATAGCAGTTGATACATTTAACATTTGCAAAATCTAATGGAAATAGTAAATACATAATCACACTTATCAAAAACAAGATAAAACACATTGATGAAATCTTTTATCTCTCGTAATATTATTGGGATTTGCTTTGAATTTCAAAATTTTACATTGAAAGTTATAATAATTTGAGTTATCTTATATCCCAAACCGATAGTTTAGTAAAGTATAGGGGATTTCACCTTTATAAATAAGATATTTTGGTTTTAGTTTAATAATCTTATATAGTTAGACACTAAGAGAATAGCTAAGTGAGTAGGCTATTAAAATGATGTAATTGAATTTTTGGTTAAGTTTTAACTGAAAAGTTTTTTGTGACTTTTTTCATTTCAAAAGTCTCTCAGTTGTAAAAATTTATTTGATAGTAGATTAGGTTTAAAGTAAGTTATTTTCAGTTGGACCGAAACAAATATATTTGTGTGTTTTTATTCTTGATTTGAGCTTGTTATTTTGTTTGTGAGTGCTGCATGTGCATGCCAACAAGTGGTATCGAATTGTGATGATTCTCAACAAGTGGTATCAGAAGTATATCAGAGGTTTGAGGTTCGTGGAGATGAAAAGGCAAGCTCAAGAGATCGTGAAGCAAGTATTTCAAGATGTTTTAAGAATGTATGTCAAGTATGCCTATGCCTAAATTTGAAATTCTGTTATTTGATGAAAAAAATAATTTCATGTTATGGCAAAATATGATTCAAGTACAATAAAAGGTTGGATTAGGCATTAGAGAGTAAGTAAGCCTAAGACAATATTTGACGATAATTGAAATAAAATTAAAAAAAAATTGTTAGTACTATTAGATTGGCCATAGCTTCAAAGATAAAGTATAATATGTTGACTGAGAGTACTCCGAAGAGTTTGTAAGATAAGCTTGAGGGTATTTATGCATTCAAGTCATTAACTAAAAAATTATATTTGAAGATGGATCTGTATTCTTTAAAGAAATAAGGTACGAGTCTTCATAATCACTTAAATGGGTTTAATAAAATTGGTTTCTCAATTGTTGATAATTTTTTTTGATGAGTTAAAAAAATGAATAGAAAGCTTTAATTTTGCTGTCATCTTTACCAAAGTCTTATAGGTTTTTAGTTCAGACTTTGTTGGTGGGTAAGTTTACTTTGAAGTTGGATGATGTAATTATCCTATTGGGTGAGAACGAAAGGTTTATAGAAACACAAAACTCATCACTTGGGGGATATACTAGCTGTAAAGGGTTTTAATCGAGGGAAGATATAAAGAGGATTAATGGATCAAGGGAAAGATCCAAGTTAAGATACAGAGATTACAGTGATATAGAATGTTATTATTGTGATGAAAAAAGACATATTCAAGTGTGCTGCAAAAAGCTGAGAAGGGATATGACTGCTTTTAAAAAGACGAATGATGAAAAAAAATCAGATGAAGGAAAGAGTGATATTGCTGCTATTGTGTCTGATGATGATGATATCATTTTAACAACTAGTGTGGATGAGACTTAGACTTTGAAAGATGATAAAAGTTAAGTTTTAAATTCAACTGCTACAGTCTATGTTTACAATAATATGAGTTACTTTGTGGAGTTAGATGAGAATAAGAAGTATAAAGATATTGTGGTTGCTAACAATAAAAAGTACAGTTTTAAGGCATTGGTTGAAGTGTTTGGTTATTCAAATCATGGGAAGATTTGTTGGAATTTACTTTGAATATCAAAATCTCACATCGAAAGTTGTTCTCAGTTACTGAGATTCTTGTGATGAAAGAAAAAAAGAAAGGCAAGCGTGTTAGTTTTATAGATACTGTTGAACTGTTTGGTTATTCAAATCATGGGAAGATTTATTGAGATTTACCTTGAATATCAGAATCTTACATTGAAAGTTATAAGAGTTTAATTTGGTTTTGGTTTAGTAATCCTAGATAGTTAGACATCATGAGAATAGTTAAGTGAATAGACTATTAAAATGGTGTAATTAGATTTTGGATTAAGTTTTGAGTAAAGAGTTTTTTGTGATTTTTCTTATTTCAAAAGTCTTTCAGTTATAAATATTTATTTGATAATGAATTAGGTTTAAAATAAATTATTTTAAATTGGCTCAAAACAAATATATTTATATATTTTTATTTTTGATTTAAACTTATTATTTTGTTCATGAGATGGGTGCTACATGTACGTGTTAATTTTCCAATAAATATCACCACCAAGAAAGTAGCGTAAGTCATCAGCTATAAATTGCAAGCATTGTTGGCTACTTGCACAAATACAAATGCCGTTACTTTGACGCCAATTCCAACGTTTCCCATAGCAAAAAGTTTACCATGAACTTGTGAACTTGATTCCCCAGGGAAACTCTTCCAGTTGAATTGTTAGAATACGTGATATACACTATATACAAAGAGAAAAATTATGTTCAAAAGGTAAATACGTTGTGCAATTGATTACCCAGCACAAATCCGTTCTTATCACTAATAAACCTGCATACACGATATACAGATCTAATATGAAGCTTAAAGATTTAGGGAAAACAAAAGCGTTGGGCAGTTACTATTACCTCACTTTTTGAGTTTTTTTTTTTTTTAATAGTAATTCAGTTTAAAAGATATAAACTATTGCAGAATTTGGCACTGAAAAGGTACACTGTAAGCATTATCCTATGAGTAGGGCTTACTGGGTTAGAAATAGGTAGAAAACCATTAAGCCATAACTAAGGACATTTTAGTCAAAGTTAGAAAGTAGGTTTGCCTCCATTTAATAATAAAAAAATGGAATAACAACTAAATATAAGATAAACTAGAGAAGAAGGGCAAAACAGAGAACGTGCAAGCCTACTTGATGAATTCCTTGTACTTTTGGCTTTGTTTATATGGGGAAGGCTTTCTGTGAGAAATGTTTCACTTCATCATGGCTCGCGGGTTTAAGTTTACTAGGAAACATGAATTTAATAAGTTCCAATATTAGATACCAAAAGGTGCATAGCAGATCTTAATGATAAGGGCAGCAGAAAATTTAACCGTGAATTGCACATTCAGACCAAAAATAGAAAAATGAAGGTAGTCATGCCTTTAGTAAGGTTAGAATCACTTCACTGAGTATCGATTTACAGCAATGCTATCAGCTGCCTTGTCACGGGTCCATTTCTTTCCACCATCGGTAATTGTCAACAAAACCCCAGAGCCCCCTGCTGCCCAAGCCTCTTCCTGATGCACAATAAAAGTTCATTTAGTATGCAGTTCAGAATTCCGAAGGAACAAAAAAAAAAAAAAAAGCCTATTACTCTATCCCTGTAGAAAGAAGCCGTAGAATAGAATTTGGCGCCTCCTTAGAACAAAATTCCAGAACAATATTCATGTAATTTGCTAGATGGATATATCACATGATTATCATCTTGATATGCCCATATCATGTGCCAAACCAGTAATTCCATATAAATGGACAGGCCAGTATACATGTGTACATAAATGCATAATATATGCAACATATATGTGATTTGCATAACATCTAACATGCATAGGCATGTTTCCACATAAGGTTTAGATGAGTGACACAGTAAATGGATATTGCAACCACTCATCCAGATTTTCTAGAAACCACACTGTAGAATTAGATAAAATATATGGCCAAACATCTAAGGATAGAATATTTACCATTGATCGATAATAAAGTTGAGAATGCCAAAGCCAAGACATTGTACAGGAACTTCTTCAAAATCTTCTGTTAGCTGAAACATCAGATGTTAAAATGAACAACAAGGCCAAGAAGTATACGTCAATGGAAATTAAAAAATCATAAATGAAACCTGCTGAAGTTTGTATTAAGAATAATATGAGATGAAAATATTCAGATTCCGTACTACAGATGGTGCAAAAGGTAGCATGTGATTGCATTCATGACAGAGTCATGTGTTGCATAGTCCATCAATTTCAATGGCTATTATATCAGGCTTATCAGCAGTAAGCAATTACATCTTTTAGGAAAAATTCATGCTAATTTTTTAAGTAAAAATCCTTAATTAAAATTAATATGGAAAACCTTAAATAGTTGCCTAGGTTTTCAATTTTCCACTTCTGCATTCTTTCTAAGCCTAAGAAAAACATGAGAACTTGCTGTTAAGAATGGAAATGTTGATTATTATTCTTCTTTCACTAGTTCAACTTTTCCCAGGTTTTCAGCCTTCGGGAAGTTGACAACTTTTTCAAGTGAAAACTATTTTTCTAATACACCAGAAGTTTTGGTGAAATTGCATCTTCTGTACAACTTATTATAATTTCTTCAAGATAATTTTAAACATTGACGTGACTAATTTAGTAAGGGACACCATCGCTTATCTTAACCCTGTGTCTTTGCTAAGAAAAAGTCCTCCACCGACAAGAAGCCAAAGACTACCGTCAGCCCTCCATCCCATCTTCATGTTTCTTCTTGCAATTGCACTTTTATGTGGTTGGCAGAATGGCTGTAAATTATAAAGCAATAACGCTCATTAAGTATGCTGCATATGCTTAAGAATTAGCAACAAGGTTGTTAATCTCGTTTCGGTATTTGCTTGTATTACCCAATACACTTCAGATATATTAAAACGTAATATATTTAAGGGTGATTTTACTAAAATAATATGCTGAAACTGTTGTTACTGACACACTAATTTTCTTTGGAAAAACTGAAATATTGTCCAGTTCAATATTAACATCTTTGCTTAGCCACAGGACGCAACAGTATTTACAATATAAGAAACAATGTGAAAAATAAAATCTTTAACATAAAAATAAAAGATAAAAAGGTAGCAGATTCTTCTGCTCCAAGTACACGCAGTTAATGTCATTCACTACCATGAGCATGTGGATTATTGAGAATAAAGAAACAGAAGAGAGTGAGGCCTCATATTTTACCAATGAAGAGTCAATCGAACTCATATATGCAGGAAAGAATAAGATGATGCAATGGTTTCCACATTGTTCCCGATGACATATAGTAGCATGACTGTTAATTATGTTGGGAATATTGACTCAAATCTCATAAGCGATTTGTTTGAGATTTGTTAGAGATTTATTTGAGATTTGTTAGATATTATTGGATGGACAAGAGAAAGATGATTCTTAATAGATAAGTTTGACTTGCAAGAGAAGAATTTTAAAAGGATAGAGATTCTTAATAGGTAAGTTTGACTTACATGAGAAGAATTCTAAGAGGAGAGAGATTCTTAATGGGCAAGTTTGTATGGTTATAAATAGGTGAAGTCTTTATAGAGTTAGGTATGAAAAAAAGATGTAAGAGAGTTATAGGGTTTTGTGGGATAGACATCCCATAGGAGTATTAGGGCTCTACGTCTTATGAGTGTGTATGTTTGTTTATCAGTGGACTAAAAAAGACTGAGAGAGTCCACATAAGTATGATATATGGGAGCATATAGGTATATGTTTAGTTATGTTGAAAGAGTGCACAAGGATTTAGGTTTGTGTTTGTTTGGGTTGAAAATATTTCATACTACTAGAGGAGATTGAGAGTGTCTTATGAGCATTGATTGTTGAGTGAGGTTGATGATTTGATGTATATTTGTAATTCTCTACAACTAGTAGATCTTGTTTCTCATCTGTAGACGTAGGTTGATTGGACCGAACCACGTTAAATTGTTGTCTCTTGTGTATTTGATTTATTGTTTGATTTTGCTTCCGTTGGTATGATTAGATTGGAGGCTTTTAGCCCAACAAGTGGTATCAAAGCTGCGGTGTTCCTCAACAAGTGATATCAGAGCTGAAGGTTCGAAACGTGAGAAAAGTTAAAGATTCAAGATGTGGAAAGAGCCGAAGGTTCGAGATGTGGAAGAGCTGAATGTTCGAGATGTGGGAAGAGCCGATAGTTCGTGATATGAGAAGAACTTGGTTTAACTCATGAAAAAAAGTAAGCTTAGAGGAGCTCGATTCAAGAGAAGAGTTCGAGTTCAAGTTTTTAGGATTGAAGATCAGTTTGTATGAAGTGTGAAGACACACAAGAGAAGATGATTGTGTGACTTTTATTATAGGTGGAGCCAAGCATGTCTAGCATGAAGATAAATGATTTGATGAAATTTGAGTCAAGATGGAGATTGTTGGGAATATTGACTCAAATCCCATAAGAGATTTGTTTGGGATTTGTTGGAGATTTGTTTGAGATTTGTTAGATATTGCTGGATGGACAAGAAGACTTGTAAAAGATAAATTTTAAGAGAAAAAATATTTTTAATAGATAAGTTTGACTTGCAAGAGAAGAATTCTAAAAGGAAAGAGATTCTTAATAGGTAAGTTTGACTTACAGGAGAAGAATTTTAAGAGGAGAGAGATTCTTAATGGGTAAGTTTGTATGGTTATAAATAGGTAAAGTCTCTACAGGGTTAGGTATAAAAAAAAGATGTAAGAAAGTTATAAGATTTTATGGGATAGACACCCCATAAGAGTATTGGAGCTCTATGTCTTATGGGTGTGTATGTTTGTTTGTGAGTGGACTAAAGGAGACTGAGATGATCTACATAGATATGATATATGGAAGCATATAGGTATGTGTTTAGTTATGTTGAAATAGTGTACAAGAGTTTGGGTTTGTGTTTATTTAGGTTGAAAATACTTCATAGGACTAGAGGAGATTAAGAGTGTTTTATGAGTATTGATCTTTGAGTGAGGTTGATGATTTGATGTATGTTTGTAATTCTCTACAACTAGTGGATCTTGTTTCTCATCCATGGACGTAGGTTAATTGGATCGAACCACGTTAAATTATTATCTCTTGAGTGTTTGATTTATTGTTTGATTTTACTTTTGTTGGTATGATTGGAATTGAGGCTTTTAGCCCAACAAACTATATTGTTTCAGCTTTAATAACATTGGTTATGATCGAGCATTTTCCTATTACTTTTTTTTTCCACATATCAATAATATTGTGTGTTACTTTACATACATATAGTACGACTGTATGAAGATCTCAAAAGAGAGGCAAGTCCCGTAAATTCTATAAAACAACTATGCCAAGGAATTATAACTGTCCAGACTCCCATGTAAGATAAAAGTTACCACGGCTTGAGACAGCCACACATCGTCCATCTGGAGAGCGATTCACAGTGTTAAAATATCCTGCATAATAACTTGCCCCACTAATACCACTAGAAACTGTTCTGCAGAAGTAATGGAGCAATGTAAGCATTTTCCCCTACAAACAACTAATAATCTTCTGGAAGTTCTTCGAGCAAAAGGGCTTATTGGCTACTTAATTGCCCAGCAATCCATTTTGTTTAAGGCGTGTTAACTTGCTTTACATAATATGATAATTCTTCTGCTCCAGTCAAAAGGGCTTATTGCTCCTTTTAATTTGGCAAGGGAATATGATAATTCTAGTAAACTTGAGTAAGCACGTCTCGGTAAAGATGAATATGAAAGCAATGATCTTATTTATGTTATAGACAAAATTCTTTTCAAATTATAGTTTTTGTTTCACTTGTTTCTGTTAGGTTTGAAGCGATAAATACAATAATACAAAAGTAATATATCGTAATAAATCTACAGTAAATAGATAATAATCAATAATTAACAATATAAAAAAAATAAAGTAAACCAAAATTTATATAGAAAATCCTTCACTGTAGAAAGAAAAAACCACAAATCACCAAAAAAATTTATACTATCAAATAATAGATATAAAAAGTTTTTTTTAACTAAAACTAGAACTAAACAATAATTAGAAAGACAATTGAAGAAATCTCACCAAATAGGTGACTAAACAAATATATTATGTGTAAATACTTAATTTTATCCGAATTAATTAAAATGGATTCGAATTACATTCTTGACACTTAATTTTATTTGGGTTGATCAAAATGGATCTGAATAATATTCGTGCTTTTGATGTGTCCAATTTAAATTGATTCGAGCATTTTGATCATGTTTATTATATATTCGATCAAATTATTATATATTTTTATTGATTGATCATAAAAAAAAAGTAAAAACAAAAAAGAAGTCAAAATTTTTTTCAACTCTAGCAGTTGAAATCAAGCTGTCAGAAAGTTTTTCTTTCTCCTTTCCCACTAGCCTTTGTGCATTTATTGCATTGAATACCACATGCCATCACCATCTTCCAAACTTTCTAGCAAAATTTTAGACATTTCAAAATCCAACAAAATTTTAAAAATTCTTCTTCAATCCCAAAATATTTGGCATTTGAAATTTTGAATGCTCTATAAACTGAACTCCAATGTTCGTTAAACAAAGAGAGTAATTTAAATAGGGGAAAGGTAGCAATTTTGAAAAAGAAGGCAATCAAAACCTTACTGCCATTCTACCAAAATACACCAATCACAAGTGACAAACAATATTTTAGGATCCACATCCCTTTTTGGGGAACCAACAGCAATAAAAAAAAAACAACAACAAATCCAAACAACCTAAAAATGGTATAGAGAGAAAATTTCTCTCTTTGAATTTAAGGCGTTCTCAAGGGTTTTGGAGCTGATTTTTGGATAGTAAGGAGGCTAGGGGAGGAGAACAACTTATTAAAATTTTAAACCCATTGGATGACGGCAAGGTGGTTTTTAGGTCTACTAAAGTTTTAGGTCAAAATTTAAATCTATGATTTTCTAGAGGTTTTTTTTTAGGAAATCTCAAAAGTGAAAATCTAGTGAAAGGTGAGAGGAAGACTCAATGAAAGTTTAATGGCCATCACAGGTGACGGTGGTGGTGGGTCTGAGTTTTTAGCTTTTGGTTTTTCTTAATTTTTGTGGAAAAAAGGAATTTTTTTAGGAAATCTAAACCATTAGATTAAAAGAGGAGATGAAAAAGAGCATCATGATATTTTTTAAGAATTTTCTAGCATCGATGTCTGTTGGCTAACGGCGACGTGGATAATAACTTCGATGATCAAAAATCATTTAAAAAGAGAGAAGGAGAGTTTTGGGGGAAAGAGAGAGAAAGAATAAAAAGGGAGGATAAGAAGAAAAATGAAAGAATTTAGGTGTTTTGGGCTATTTATAGCATAATCAAAACGACTTCATTTTGATTAAAATTGTAACTCAACTACCAAATTGAGCTAGGAACTAGGCTGAGTCATATAGTCGAGTCGAGCTGATTGAAGCCGTTGACTATGGGCTTAAACTAGTTGACTGAATCGTTTGATGATTGACCTAATTGTTGATTAGCGTTGATCAGGGACATTTTCGATATTTTTATCATATTTATTTTTTTGTTTTTTACTTACTTTTTTAATATATTTTTGTTATTTTTATTTCTATTTTTGTGAATATTTTATTTTATTTTTGAGTGAACTTTATATGAAAAATAAAATAGTTGTGAAAAAATATTTAGAATTGTCGTCAAAGTGTTGGGATAATTCAAAAAATTATTTTAGTAGGAATAAAATTTTACAAATAATAAATGAATTAAAATAATAGATTATTTAGATAAATCTTTTGGAAATGTAATTTTTAAAGAAAATTACAAGAATCCAATTTTTTTTAATTATTACAAGTAAAAATATTTTTGGATTTCATTAAAAAGTTGGACAATCTAAAAATTATTTTTCTAAACAATCAAAATAAATAAATGATAAAAAATAAAGAGTGAAAAAATAAAAAAATTTATTTAAATAAATCTCTTAAATGAAATTTTTAAGAAAAATGGAAGAGTCTTATTTTTCTTAATTACTTCCAAGGAAAAATGATTTGTTAAGATTTCATTGAAGACTTGGGATGATCCCAAAATCAATTTTACAAATGAGATTTTTATTTAGATGATGATAATAATAATAATAATAATAATAATAATAATAAATACTTTATATTACTTTAAATCATACATGTTTGTGAATAAAAAATACTTTTGAAATTTTTGAAAATTTGGTAAATGGTCAATTTTCTTGAAATTTTCTTGAATGAGAATATTTTTTATAAATTCTGCCAAAATGTTGAGAATTTATAGAACGTTAAATAATAAATTTTATAAAAAAATAAAATTTTTTCATGAATAGACTTTAATGAATTAATTTAAATATTGAAAAGACTATACTAATAATTAAAGGATAATATGTGTTTAATTAGTATCGTTTTTGGAATGCACGATGTGAGAATGCTAATACATTCTTCACTCATAACTGTACTATCGGATTTCACTCTAATTTCACAGATGAAAACATCTTTTAATAAATCTTAAATTAACTTTAAAGTTTTTATTAAAAGATGATATTTTGTGTGACCAATCACATCTAGTTAAAAGAGATAAGTGGTGACTCCATAAATTTTCTTCAAGTTTAGCGATTGAGTCCTTTGGATGAAAATTTGTTATAATAGCTTGGCGATTTCACTGGGTAAATTTAAGAGTTAGGCCAAAATTAAGTGTTTGTTATCTAAACTCTAATATTATGGTCTTTTTGATATTTAATTTTAATTCTCTTTTTTTTTTTAGAACAAAAAATTGAAATTCATAAAATTTTATAATTTTATTTAAATTTTGTTAATTATGTTATGTTGTTTACTTGTTTTCCGTTATTGTTAATAAATTATTAAATGTTTGGATTGTGGATTTTTTTTATTAATGATCATTACCTACTCTCTCATGTACATATTTGCATTCATGTATGAGCTTTATACCTAAGTTCCCAAATCTGTCTCTCTAGGATGGAGTAGAATACCTATGTTTTCGTGAGGTTATAATACCTTTGTTTTGGCTAGCAAAATACTTTCACTCAAATTGAACCTTTTTTGTTAGTAACTCATTATGGATAAAGATCGAAAGCCTTGCTAGTCCAAAGTGGATGATAGTAGGAATCAATTTGGGAACTTTTTAGCTTTTGTTGAATTTCAAACCTTGCATATAGCAAATCTTTAAAAACTAACCTTAGATAAAGCTATACCATTTTTATAGATTATACCTTAAATTAGGATAAATGAGAAAACTTTTATTATATCATAACATAGAGATTGTCAACAAAGGTAATAAAATAAAAAAATTTATTTGCATTTTCTTGTCTAAGATATAGATTTAATTGTAAATTTTTTGTGGTTGTGTAATTTTCTTTTAATTTAAAAAGTTGTATTGTATTATCCTTTTTTATCATATTGCATTTTCAAAAATTAGCTTCTTCGATTTTCCTAAGAAATAAAAAGAGGTAAATTTTCTCATTTAAAAAAAAACAGAAAAGGTTATTTTTGTTCATTCCATTTTCTAAAGAGGAATACATTTTTTCTTTTTTCTAAAAATATAAAAGAATAAAAATTTTCGTTTTATCTATAAGATTTTTTCTAGATTGCTTTTGTCTTTTCAATTGTTAGTATTTTCAAAGTTTGTTTCAAATAATGTTACATTGTAAAAACAAGAACAATTTTTTCAGTAACTTCGAAGAAATGGAGTTATTTTCTTTATTTCTATTTCATTTCTAAAAAAAAAAAATGTTCCTTGCGTGTATAATCTAATAAAGAAGGGTATACAAGAAGCATAAGATAAAAACAACAAAAATAAAAGTTGTGAATTTAAGATCTTTTATTTTTTGTAAGTAACACGAATTTAAAAAAAAAATGATTTCATTGAACCTACATTGCAGATATGTTGCATTTGGTATGAATATGTCTCATTATTGCATACTTTAATGCAACTGTTTTTTTATTTCATGTACAACACCAATCTTGCATACATTTGCAACATCATTGTAACTATTGTTGTATTTCTTGTTTACCACCAATCTTGCATGTAATGATGTATCATTGTAAAAATTGCATTTCATGTACACCGTCAATCATGCGTACACATGATTTATCACTGTAAAACTTGTTATGCACCATCGATCAAGTGTATATGCATGTTTCATCTTTTTTAATATTGTTGCATTTGATCCCGATGAAAAAGGGTACATTTGTCAATGTATGCCTTAAAGGGTAAAATTCTTTTTGAACTTTATTTTTTTTATAGAAAGAAAATTTTGCAAGACTAACATTTTACTTTCCTTATACATCTTAGGTTTTTTTTTAGGACATTTCTATTTTTGATGCATTAAATTTGAATTTTTTATGCCAATGAAATAGGCTTTTCTTGTTTAGTTTGGATTTCGTATATGTTTGACATTATACTTTGACATTGCATAAATAAATTTTTGAAAAAAAATAGTGCAACAATTCTCTATTTGTGAAAAGATTGTTTGGAATAAAAGCCTCACATAATTTGATTTTTGGATGATGAGAATAAAGCAAATGGCATAAATTTTTTTTTTGTGAGTCTCTAACTAATTGGTGATCATTATTGGGAATGAGTTTACCTAAAAAATCATTATTTTCGCTAAACACTTTCTGATTCAAATCCTAAATAAGTCTAATACTTTGAAGGGTATGCTTTTGAGCTTCATGAACCTAATTTTCACATTATCCAAAAGCTAAGCTTTTATTTGGGCAATGAACAAAAGAGACTAATTTTGAAAATTTATTTTTAGTCTTAGAAGTCAAGTATGATACTCTTTCAAATTTTTTTAATTGGTAATTTAATGTGTGTCAAAATTTTACTGAAATGATTGAACCATCTAAATCCTTTTGATGACCATAGCCATGAAAAATATTTTAACCTTCTCCATCAAGCCATTTTAGTTTCATGTCTTAAGGTACATTGACTAAAAAGATCAAAATTCCTTATTGCTTAAGACAAATTGTTTCATGCCAAGACCTATTTGCCTAATTTTAAGAAAATAAGCCAAATAATTTGGAACCAAAATGAGCTTTTTTGTGAACTTTGCGGGTGACATTTAGGACACCTCGTATAACATGATTTTCATCATCATATGAACTTTCTTTTGAGTAGGTAAATAAGATGGGGGCATCATTCACGTAAAAAAAATTGATTGATGGTTACATCATGCATTTGAGATATTCAAGTGATTCCAACATGAAAATGAAAAAAAAAATAAAAAAAAGCCTTACATACCTACTTCTTCAATGACTTGGTTTTTAAATATAATTGATCATAGTTTAGATGATGGTTGGTCGTTTTTCTCAATTCTTCACATATAAAAAATTATTTACTTGCTATCCATTTGATCTTATTGAATTTTTCTTTTTAAAATAAACCACAATCAAGGATCATACTTTACACTATGCAGGTAAAGTAGGGACATCCTTCAGAATCATTGGCAATAAAGCCATACTTAAAGAAAATGTCTTAGATTGAGATTTTTTAACATGTATCTCAAAGATGGGAATTTGGAATAAAAAGTGAATGAATCAAATTCCAAGTTAGAATCATATTTGAAAAAAAAAAAGATGGAATTAAAAAAAGTGAAACATTGGAGTCAAAGTTGAATGTTTTTAAATAAGAGAAAGCAAAGAAAGAAAAAGACACATGTCTTTTTATCCAAAAGGATTGCTCTACAAGAAATAATACGATCCTTGGTCTAATTACTTTCAAGAACATATTTTAAGCCTATTTATCCATTCTTTTAGAACTTTGAACCTTGACCTACATTATATATCTTAAAAATTCATTTTGATTAAACGTGGACACTCGAATTGAATATATATGTCTTTAAAAATTTGTATATACCTGTTATTAACTGGAGAAATTTTACCAAGTCCCTCTTTGTTAGAAACTCTTGATTACCGTGAATTGTTTGTGTATGACAGAATCGTTGACAATGAATAAAATGAAGCTTTCAGGTAAAAACCCTAAAAGGGTAGCCTAGAGCTAGAACAACCATTCCTGATGGGTTAAAAGAATTCTAAATTTTTTAAAGGGTCTATCTAGAAGAAAAATTCATGATGAAAAACCTTTTGAGATATCAATATCCATTAAAGACTTTGTATCTCTTGAATGAGTGAAAATCGAAAGCCAAACCTTTTTCTTTTTCGAAATTTTTATAAAAAATAATAGCCAATTTTGACACACTTGAAGTATCATGTTAAGGAACTGAAATAGTGACAAACTATGCTTGATTTTCAAGAAAAAAAAAGTGTTTTAGAAAAATTATATCTTTTATGAGCTCAACTAAAATAGGGAATAATGAGTAATCCCTTTTTCATTACCACCCTTATCAAGTCCTCTATAAGATCTACCCATCAGTGAAAAGAGTTGAATTGTTAATCACCCCACTCATGCTCAATTTAAATAGTAGTCACTAGTTTTCAAGAGGCTTGAAAGTTAATACACTTTTGATATTTTATTAATTTTGAAAACTATGTGGGTCAATTTTATGCTTATTTTAGCTTTTTTTTTTATGATGAATAAAATTTTGAATGATAAGAACTTGAATAGAGACTTTCTTCTTGATTGAGAGAAAAAAAAAAGAAATAAAACAAAAAGACTTTGCATTGGTTTTATAGTAGTTGATTATTTGTATTTGTAATGCATCTGTCTTTCAAAAAAGACATTCAGATTTACATCACTTGCATTTGTATCATGAACTGCATTTGCATAATGAGAAAGATATTCATATTTGCATCATTGTATCTGTATCACAAGAAAGACATTTGTATGTGCATCATTACGTCTATATCCCAAAAAAGACATTCGTATTTGCATCTCAAGGAAAAAACATTGACATTAACATTAACATTTGCATTGGCATAAACTATCTGTATAATGAAAAAGTTCCATCATGACATGAATTCTTGCATTTCATAAAAACATTAGCATTTGCATCGTTTGTTGAAAATAAATGTTTGCATCATAATTACACTTTACAATTTTGTAAATATTGAGAAAAGATAATGAAAATTTGAATAGTTAAGGTTAAAAAAAGGAAGAAATATTGAAAAAAATATATAGAAATGGATGAAAAACAATGAATAACAATTCTTAAGAAATGTGTCAGGGTTTTTTGATAATAATACCAAATTTTAAATTTTGGTAGCGATATTTAAGTATTTAAAATTCAAATTTTCAAATTCACTCGGAGGTAATATCTGGGTATTCAAATATAAGTTTCATTAAAATTTTGTTGGTGGTGAAATTTGAAATTTTATTAAAACTCACTCAGTGGAGATATTCGAGTATTCAAGATTGAACTTTTATTAAAACTTTTTTGGTGGTGATATCTGAGCATTAATCAAATTCACTAGGTGGTGATATTTGAGCTTTAATCAGGATCTTTCATTGGTGATATGCAAGAATCCTTCGATGGTAATATTCGAAGTTATTTTTTATTTTTCTCAGTGGTGATATTCGAAATCACTTTTTCATTCTCCTCAGTAGTGATATCCGAAGATTTTTTTATTCTCGGTAATGATATTTGAGAATCTTTTGGTGGCAATATCGAAAGTCAATTTGCATTTTCCTCAGTGGTGATATCCGAGAATCCTTTAGTGATGATATCCGAAGACTTTTTTATTCTCTTTAATGGTGATATCTACGAATTATTTGGTGGTGATATTCGAAATCATTTTACATTTAACTCGGTGGCAATATCTAAGTTTCTATTCAAATTTATTTTCAAGTAGAGGAATCTTTCAAATCCCATTATCTATGGTAAGAGGAATCCTTAAAAAAAATCACTTTTGGTTAGAGGAATCATTCTATTATCATTGCCTCTAATTAGAGGAGTTCTTTTAAAATTTCATAGCCTTTGGTTAGATGAGTTTTTTAAGTATCATAGCCTTTAGTTAGAGGAGTTCTTTTAAAGTCTCATAGCCTTTGGTTAGAGTAATTTTTTAAAGTATCATAAACTCTGATTAAAGGAGTTTTTCAAGTATCATAACTTTTGGTTAAAGGAATTTTTTAAATTTAAAAGCCTTTACTTAAATGACTCTTTCAAAATTAGGTATGATTTGTAAGACCAACATGCATAATCTATAAGACCTTTGAGAATATTTTAAAGTTTCATAGCCTCTAGTTAGAAGAGTTTTTTAAAGTCTCATAGCCTCTGATTAGATGAGTTCTTTTAAAGTCTCATAACTTCTAGTTAGATGAACTTTTTAAGTATCATAATCTATGGTTAGAGGAGTTTTTTTTTAAGTTTCAGAACCTTTAGTTAGATGAGTTCTTTTAAAATCTCGTAGCCTATGGTTAGAAAAGTTCTTTTAAAGTTTTATAACCTCTAGTTATGAGAGCTTTTTAAGTATCATAGCCTCTAATTAAAGGAATTTTTTTAAAGTCTCATAGCCTCTGGTTAAAAGAGTTTTTTTAAGTATCATAACTTCTACTTATAAGAGTTTTTTTTTAAATATCATAACCTTTGGTTAGAAGAATTTTTCATGTATCATAGTCTCTGGTTAAAGAAGTTTTTTAAATTTAAAAGCCTCTAGATAATGGGCTTTTTCAAAATTAGGTATGATTTGTAAGAACAAATGTTATAACCTCTAAGACCTTTTAGAATTTTTTTTTAAGTGTCATAACCTCTGGTTAAAGGAGCTTTTTAAAGTTTAATTGCCTTTAGTTAGATTTAATAAAATTTTAAAAATAATAAAATCCTAAAAATAATTATTAAAAAAGTAATTCTATTTTTCTTAATTTTTATAGGTAAAAAATATTTCTTGATTTCACTTGAGTGTTAGGATAATTTAAAAAATTATTTTTACAAATAATAAGCAAAAAATAATGGATTATTGAAATATCAAAATCAGGCTTCCTAGACAAAATTGTTATATTTTATCTTTGTCTTATTACTGATTCTCAGTAATGTGTAAAGAAAGATAGTCGTAGACATTTAATTTTTTCAAGTTAATCAAAATGGATTTGAATTACATTTGTGACATCTAATTTTTTTTGGTTGATCAAAATGGATCGAATAATATTCGCGATTTTGATGTGTCCAATTTAAATTGATTTGGGTACTTTGATTATGTTTATTGTATAGTAGATCTAATTATTATATATTTTTATTGATTAATAATAAAAAAGGTAAAAAAAAAGAAGTTAAAATTTTTTCAACTATGGCAATTGAAATCAAGTTGCAAGAAAGTTTTTCTTCCTTTTTTCCTACTAGCATTCATGTATTTATTGCATTGAATATGCCTGTCACTACCATTTTCCAAACTCTACAACAAAATTTTGAGCACTTCAAAGTCCAACAAAATCTTAAAAGTTCTTCTTCAATCCCAATATATCTAACATTTAAAATTTTGGATGCTTTATAAATTAAGCTTCAATGTTCATCAAACAGAGAGAGTTTGATAAGGGAAATGGAGCAATTTTGGTTGATAAGGTATTTAATAACCTTATTGCCATTCTGCCAAAATACACCTATCATAAACAACAAAAGTATTTAAGTATCCACATCTTTTTTCGGGGAACCAACAAAAAAAAAAAAAGAAACCAACAAAATAAAAGATGATAGAGAGAAAATTTTTTGTCTCTTCATATTTAAGGTGTTATCGAGGGTTTTGGAGTTAATTTTTGGATAGTAAGAAAGCTAGAAAGGAGAGCAACATACTAAAATTTCAGGCCCATCAAACGATGACAAGGTGATTTTTTGTGGCCTAAAGTTTTAGGTCAAAGTTCAGATCTATGATTTTTTAGAGGTTTTTTGGGAAATCCCAATGGTAGAAATGTAGTGAAATATGAGAAGGAGACTTAGTAAAAGTTTGGTAGCCATCAAAGGTGATGGCGATAGTAAATCTGAGTTTTTCTCAATTTTTATGGAAAAGAAGAATTTTTTAAGGAAATCTGAATCGTTAGATTGAAAGAGGAGATGAAAAGGATTGTTTTGGTTTTTTTTTTTTTTTAAATTTTCCAACATCGGTGATTGTTGGTGAAAGTGCCATAATGACTTTGGTGGCTGAAAATCATTTAGAAAAGGAGAAGAAGAGTTGTGGGAGAGAATGTTAGAGAGAGAGAAAGAAGAAAAAGAAGAGAAAATGAGGAAAAGAAGAAAAATAAAAAATTTGGGTGTTTTGGGTTATTTATAGCATAACCAAAACAATCTCGTTTTGATTAAAATTGTAACTAAGTCACCAAGTCGAGCCAAGAATCAAGTCGAATTGAGCTGATTGAAGCTGTTGACTAAGGGCTTACGCTGATTGACTGAACAATTTAATCGTTAACCTAACCGTTAACTAGCGCTGACCAGAGGCGTTTTCGATATTTTCATCATTTTGTTTATTTTTTTCATTTTTTTACTCAAAAAAATTTTTATATATATTTTTGTTATTTTTATTGCTTTTTTTATTTTTTTATTTTATTTTTGAGTGAACTCTATATGGAAAATAAAATAGTTGTGAAAAAATATTTAGCAAAATTTGTATGAAAATAAAATTTTAAAGATATTTGTAAAAATAAATCAAGGAAAAAGTTGAAATATCAAAATTTCATAAATTCTTTGAAAAATAAAATTTTTTTCATTTTTTTAATTATCACAAGTGAAATATTTATTAAGTGTCCTCAAAGTGTTTGTATAATTCAAGAAATTATTTTGCTAGGAATAAAATTTTACAAATAATAAATGAATTAAAATAATGGATTATTTAGATAAATCTTTTGGAAATGTAATTTTTAAAGAAAATTGCAAAGAGTTCAAGTTTTCTTAATTATTGCAAGTAAAAATATTTTTAGATTTCCCTAAATAGTTTGGACAATTAAAAAATTACTTTTCTAAATGATCGAAATAAATAAATAATAAGTAAATAAACAATAAATAACAATAAATAATGAAAAAAATAAAAATATTTATTTAAATAAATCTCTTAAATGAAAATTTTAAGGAAATTTGAAAGTCTTATTTTCCTTAATTAGTTCATAGGAAAAATGATTTTTTGGGATCTCAAAATCAATTTTACAAATAAGATTTTTATTTAGATGATCAGATAATAATAAATAATTATAATGATAATAATAAATAATTTATATTACTTTAAATCATACATGTTTGTGAGTAAAAAAATAGGGTTAAGTACATATATGGTCTCCAAACTTTCAAATTTTGGTCACATTAGTACTTAAAGAATTTTATCACATTGGTACCTGAACTTTAATTCCGCAAGTTAGTTAACCCCAAAAGTTAACTTTGTTAGAAAAAAAAGCCGGTATGTTTTAAATGGCCAATCAAATAATGTTGGTTATTAACAAAATTTCACGTCTTTAACTTGATTTTTTTTTCACATCATTACATATTAGCCACATTAGATATTAACTTTAAAAAAAATTAATAGTTTCATTTTTTAAACAAGATAAAAAAGTTGAAACAAGTAGCTTTTCTTAAAGAAAAAAAAAACTCGATGATTTTTAAGGGATTAGGTTTTGAGATTAAGTCTTTGTATTCATTTCAAACTGAGTGATTAGAGTGTGGTATTTAAGGCAATCGATTTAAAAAGTTCAATCAATTTAGGGTTTGGCAATCAATTTAGGGTTTAAAATTGGGGGTTTAGGGCAATCAATTTAAAAAGTGCAATCGATTAGGGATTTTGTGTTTAGGGTAATCGATTTATGGGTTAAACTTGGGAGTTTAGAGCAATCGATTCAAAAAGTGCAATTGATTAGGGGTTTTGTGTTTAGAGCAATCAATTTAGGGTTTAAAATTAAGGGCTTAGATTAGTGATGTTATAGGTTAAAGGTCTGAAAATGAAACATTAGAATTGACTCATAAAGGGATAAATTGATTCAAAATGTGGGACATTTGTTTGCAATCTATAGATTTCAGAAGAGGCAGATTTTAGGTTTGTCTATATAACCTAACATGTATTTGTGCTTGGTTTGATTTTGGTTTTTTATGGTTTTTGATCGGTTGAATGTTGTATTTTAATAGTATTTGTATTGGATTAGGTTCTGTGATGTTTGTATTTCTTGAATGATTTATTGATTTTGATTTGAGGTAAATCTACTTTCTGTCATTTGAAAAGGATCAAAGAAAAAAACAAAAACATTGAAGTAGTTTCACTAAATACCCAAAAGAAGTCACATGATTTCAAGCTCACACTATAATTCCTCTTTGTTTCTGTCAATTATTTCTTTTTCTTCTTCTTAAACTTTTAGAGAAGCTAACTTTTTGAATTTTTTTTATCTCAATTAAAAAATAAAAGTGCTATTTTTTTTTTGTTTTAGGTTGATATCTAATGTGGCCAATATGTCATGACATAAAAAAAATCAGTTTAAAGATGTGGAATTGGTTGGCCATTTACAACACGTTAACTTTTTTTAATGGAGTTAAACTGGCTTAAGAAATTAAAGTTCAAGTACCAATGTGGTAAAAAAAAATTTTAGGTATCAATACGACCAAAATTTGAAAGTTCAAGGGCTAATTATGTATTTAACCCTAAAAAATACTTTTGCATGAAATTTTTGAAAATTTGGTGAATGGTCAATTTTTTTCAAAATTTTTTTGACTTAAAATATTTTTTATAAATTCTACTAAAGTGTTAAAAATTTATAAAATGTTAAATAATAAATTTTATAAAAAAAACAAAAATAAAAATTTTTCATGAATAAACTTTAGGGAATTAATTTAAATATTGATCATACTATTAAAATTAAAAAATAACATATGTTTAATTAATACCATTCTTTGAATAAGCGATGTAAGAGTGTTAATACGTTTTTTACTTATAATCGTATTCTTATATCTAACTCTAATTTCACAGATCAAAATATTTTTTAATAAATCTTAAATAATTTTAAGATTTTTATTAAAAGATGATATTTTGAATGATTAGTCATACTTAATTAAAAAATATTTATAACGACTCTGTAAATTTTTTTCGAGTCTTGAAATTGAGTCTTCCTAACAAAAAACATTATGACATTGTAAATTTGATTTTAAAAAACTTTAACTTCAATATCTACCGTACAAAATATAAAACATTAAATCATATATATATTAGCAAAAGTTTAACTTAATCGAATCACTAATAAATCTCCATCCAACATCTTGATCCAATCTTGATCCAACTAGTACCTCTCCGTCTCTTTTTACCGTCACTCGACTATAACCTTTTTCTCTCTTTGGTGGCTTACTCTGTTTTCACGCCACTTTAAAAAAATAAAGCATGGAGCTGGACCACACACACAACAGTTTAAACTGGTTTAGACATAAAATCCTTTGTACCATTAATAAAGCGTATCCGAATATCATTGCAGTTAAACTTTAGTTTTAAACAGACACACACCTATTCAGAGTAGCTGAGACAGTCTCCTCGACAACAGCTCTCAAGTTATGGCCCTTGTTTGATGTAACATATATTGCACCTTGGTCAGTTACTATTTCTGCCTCTTTTCACCAGTTGCCTTTATATATACCTGCACAAATCAGGATGATTTCACTCAATCACTTAAATCATCGATCTTTAGACTAGCCATATTCCCACACACAAAAATTCAAATGCTTGCAAATAAATTAATAATAACAACCCCGCAATGAAACAAGTTATAAGCTTTCAATGTGGATGCGCATTCAATTATGCCTTAGTTAAGATATGACTAAAGACACTTGTTACTATTTAAGGAAGTACCTTCATTTAATCAACTGAAAATTATTTCATAACTATCCAACAACTGCATTTAAACCGACAACATTTCCAAAAATAGTAACTCAACAACAGTAACTTCACTTAAAATGCATAATATGGGGCAAAAAAAGTTAGTGAAGACCATAAATGCTTGGTAGAGAAGGCGAGGAGCGAAAAGACAACTTAAGGAAGGAGCAATCACTCATTTGAAAATTAGGCATTGCCATTGTTATTCACTCTGCTTTAACCTTGTCTTTTTTTCCTGTTATTTCTTATCTGAATGGTGGTGGTTTATTATCAACGGCTACGCGGGCATTTCGAACGTCAAATCTTATTGGATATGGAAGACAGATAGAAGTACTCATGGTCCGGGGTGAGCCTGGTTTGGTACTAACACTTACATTATACATATTTTCTAAGAATCTATTTGGATATGTAGTTTTTTGTAAGAATGAAAATAATGATAAATGTGAGAATAGTAAGATTAAAATTAATGGTGAGATATGTATTTGGATACAAAAATAAAGATGATATTAAAATGAATTATAATAAAAATAAAAAATAATTATTAGATTAAAAATTATATATAATAAAAATTATAAATTATTTAATATTTATAAAATTAATAAATAATTTAAAATTTATTAAATTATTTTATATTAAATAATAATTTTATTAATAAATATTTATAATTTATAATTTGATCTTGTAAAAAAAATACCCATTATTTTTTAAAAAATAAAAGTTATTTTTATTAAATTTTAAAACAAGATAATTTAACATAATTTTTAATATTTACAATGCAATATTATATATATTTTTATATTGTATAAATTACATAATTAATATATAAATATCAAAATAATATATTATATATTTAAAAATGGGTCGAACCTTGCTTTGATCTTATTGTCGAAAAAAATTTCGGTTTAAAAAAATAGGCAGATTTTTTTATTTGGATAAATAACCGACCTTTGGACAAATAGCCTTTCAAAAATTTGTAAGTCTTTAAAAATAAATACAAAAAATTTATGTCTTATTATTGATGTGGTATCTTACGATTTAATACATAAGATCTATACAATGATAATATGTTAAATATAAATTTTAAAACATTTTGCTTTATGCAATTACAATCATTTTTAAAACGACATTATATTTTGGTATAAAATCATTTGGTAAAACTGATAATTTGAGTATATATCTTTGTATATTTGTATTGTGTAAAATATTAAAATATAAAATAATAAAATTATTTGTTATAATTTATGATATATTCATAATGTGTTTCACACGATAATTACTTCATACATATAATATATATTTTTTATTTTATTAAATTTATATATAATTATTATTAAAATTTTAAATTATATCATTTTCGTATTTTTTTTATATCTTATTTGTATTATATCATTATATTGTATTTTAAATTATAGGATAAAAATGGCTTAGCAAGCAAGAGGTTCGGGGAAGGGATTGGTACACTGTCATCTCCATTTTACAGAGCAACAGAACATGCACAAAGGAAAACGTCTTTTACCAGGTAGAAGGACGGAAGAAGAGATTGAGAGGTTCGTCCGAAATTTCTTTACAGAGACGTACATATTTTCAAATAAAAGCAAAGAATTAGCGACAAGACAATGGTGTCACTTTCCCTTCTCTTCTACTATAACAACAAAGACGCTATCCATTTCCACTTTCTTCTGTACGTAAAAAGGATCTTGTAGATAAGCCATTCAAGAAGATCCTCACAACATCAAAAAATTTGTGTCCATACCTATGTACAATTTTCTTACCACTTCTTGGTAAAGGAGGGAGAAAGAAAAAAGACTTGAAGCATGCGAGTTGAATAACGTCAATGCCATAATGGCAAATAAATCACAAATAACCTCTTAAAGAACTTTGAGGTTGTCATGGCCGGTAAATTCTGGTGGTTTCTTTTACCTGAAGCCGACAGAACGGACACCGAGAAACTGCAGATGAGCATCTACGACAAAGTACATGGCCGCAAGGAACTATTGTCATGTCAACTTCATTGCTCAAACAGACCCGGCAAAGCCATGCTGCTTTTGCTGTATCAGCTTCTTTTACAGCAACATCAACCTTTTCCTGCAGATTTGGACCATGACATTCAAAACTCAGCTTTCAATAAGACTTGATCACAAGTCAGTAGCTATGCATTGAGTTTTAAAATACAGACTATGATGCTAGATTTTGCAACATCATTTTAACATGCAAAAATCGAACCTGTTCAAGCAGAAGTGCTGTTCGGGATTCTTTCAATTGTTCTTGGAGGGTTACAGTTTTCTGCAATAGTGACTGCTTCTCCACATCCAAGTTGATTCCAGCTGCAGAAAGCATCTCGTTAACTGCCTGAACCAGTTCTGCAGCTGACACTCGGCCATACTGGAGCTCTTTAATAGGCTGCATTAACAATAAAGAAAACCTTACCAGTTACTGCTATGATAAAACAGTATAGTAATGTCCATTCTAACACTAATGATTACCATGGAACAAGAACAGTAATGCCCTCTTCACATCAAGACATAATTTGCTTCATTTGCAAATCCTATATCATGCTAAGGCAGAATTATCTGAATCAATTTAGATATAGCTCCGAGATATCTAAACAATTTTAGTTTAAATTTGTAAATTTCATAGCTGTTTATCTAAATTAGTCTCCCTTTCTTGCCCTAGATGGAATTGTTTTAAACATAACTTAGTTACAAGGAGCAAAGCAGCTGCTCAGAAGCATACATTGGAACAAGAACAGTAATAGGCTCTTCACATGAAGACATAATTTGCTTCATTTTACAAATCCTCTATGACGCTGAGGGCAGACTTATCTGAATCAATTCAGATACAGCTCTGAGATATCTACATAATTTAAGTTTAAACTGTAAATTAGTCTCCCTTTCTTGCCCTAGATAGAATTGTTTAAAAAATAAGCTTAGTGACAAGGGGTAAAGGGGCTGCTATTGCTTCTGATGATGAAGATGCCAGGCAACAGCTCAAATGCCATCAAGTTCTATTAAAGTCTTCCCCCAACACCCCCCCCCCCCCCCCGCGGGTACTCTCAAGGAGTTGGCAAAGTGACACAAATGACGATTCCAGTATGAGTACAGAATCCACATGGCTATGTGTAATTAATTGAAGCAACAGTCACAATCATATTTCAAGCATCCTGAAAGTAAACTGATAAAAGCACTAGAAGTAGCAAGACAAGGATCCAAAACCTGAGATGATTTTCTTCTGCCTCTTTCAGAACTTTCTGGCATCTCATTGTGAGTCCTGTTATCAGTTATAACATGATTATCCTCAGGCAAGATTGCTGAGGAAGCATTGTTTCCCATTGATACACTTCTAAATGAGAAAACCTGTGAAGAAAGAAGAGATTCAGTCATTCCTGGTGCTGTTTCCACCTTGAATCTATAGAGGGCTTGGCCTGCAGAAGGTCTGACATCCTCTGGAACTCTACCATATTTCAACTTCTCTCCATTTTGAGTCCGCCAAGCCACTATTTCTCCCCTATAAAATGGCCTCAATGGGTGAAGTTGCACTTGAAGAGCATCTTGAGGTATTATTTCTTTGCCCATCAAATTGTTACAAGTGGCTTCAATTTCTTCTCTCTTGTCAGAACAAAGTTTTAGAATGTCAACAATTACAGCCTCAGACCCTTCAGGACAGGAAAATAAAGATCCTATAGGCAATGGGATTGGGGATCCTAAAACCTGGCTTACAACAGTTGCTACAACATCAAGAACAGATATATAAGCTGGAGGCTCAGCAACGAAAATACAGCTTTTAGACTGGTTGATGAAGTAAAGAGCCCGATGTCTAGATCCATTCTCCCACCCTGGAATTACAGAATCCTTAGATACAAAGGTAATATCTAGAGACCTTGATAGGAGCCAAAAACGGGTATGAAGGCACTTAACAAACTGCAACTTGTCTGCAAGAGATTCTAGAGAACTCTGCACAGTTCCCAAAGCCATATTATTAATTTCTGGAACATAACCGGCTATGCTAGTTACAAGAGTCCACAGAGCACCCTGAAAGGATCTGCTTAATAGCTTCTCTCTGACAACAGCTAATGGGATGGTGCCAATACTATCCAAAGTCTCTAAACTGTCTTCATTATGGAGTTCCTGCAAACACAAGCATATAAATTAAATGAACACAAATGCTCAGTATTCCAGAAGAAGGCTATGAAAATCACTTAAAAAGTCAACAGAACAAGATCAAAATACCTCAGTGACAACATCAGATAGCTTTTTGATGCCCAAGAATGTACATATTCTTTCCGGAAGATTTGGGTGAACAAATTTTAACCTAGAAAAGTCAATATGCTTAACAAATCTAGAGCCATATGAATCAATGTAGACACAAGATTTTGCATGAACGAGTCTGCAACCATCATCTGGGACTACAGCATCTGATTTCCAGTCAAGCCTATCAAGCATATTTGCCTCAACAGTTCCATCGCAGACAAAATATAGAATTTCCATCACAGCACGGAGTTCATTTGGATTTAGGCGCTGATATCCACATGCTTGCTGCAGATTTAACAGAAGCTCTTTTGCAGAAGCAACTGATAGCATGTCCTGAAGTCCCAAATCCTTAAGAATGTTCACAAAAGGAAGATATAGAGAAGGAAGTTCAAATGCGAACGGAGCCAAATTAATTGTCAAACGTGCAAAAAGAGAGTTAGCTGGCACTAGGCGTGTTCCATTTGCAGCAGGCAGAAATGCTATTCCATGCAGCTTTGCTATATCTGCATGAGCCAAACTTTGATACCTTTAGTCACTTCTAACTTTAGAATTCCAACATTGTGATGTGCAAAATGTAAACATATGTAAACCAAGATTTCATGCACTTATTAATAATTAGATTAGTGTGAAAAAATCAGAGACGCAATACTGTTATTACCAACCAAATAGATATAAATCAGAAAACATAAATAAAGTGATGTTCGCAAGAAACTAAAGAAATTTAAATACGTTGCTATAAATTCATTCCCTTCTAGAGGCAATTGATAGCAGAAGAACAAAGCAACCTGAAGAAGAGAGGGAACCCCGAATTTTATCCAAATATTTCAAAACTTCATAAGAAGCATCATCAATGGTCATCATGCCGGATGCAGTAGGCCAGTGAGCAAGAGTGTCTTCACCACCATTTTTCCCAATAATCTGTATCAAGTTCTTGTTAGTTGTGTGTTTTCATATGCAAGTTCTATCAGATGAAAACAAAAGGAAAGTGAAGTTTCATACCTGTAGATGTTTTAGGACTGTAGCAAAGGCCGGAGGACTCCTCAGGTGCAGTGCCCCCCACGAGTATTCAGGAGGAATAACATTTTGTCTAGAGAGTATAGGAGCACAGCTCCAAGCAAGAGGCCAGTCCTTTGATAGAATAGCTTCACTATAGGAAGCAAGAACTCTCTTGCCACCCACATTTGGCAAGCCTAATTCAGCCGGTACACAAGAAATCTCCCCTAAGAGATTACAGAAGTTGTTTCCATAAAGGACAGCAAAGTTTGTGAGCACAGCTTCAATAACAGATCCAGCCAAAGTCCACACTTCCATAGAGACTTCACCATGACAGTAGGTCATGTCCATCTCAAAATCATCAAAATCGCCAGTAGACTTCATGCACTCACTTCCAAGAAACTCTACCCTTTTGGCACATTCAAGTATCACATCAGCTTCTGTTGCAGTTCTAAGGCCCACCTTCCGTAGAATATGCAGCCACCCATTTGTACTAAACCTTTCACCAGGAAATTTCTTCCTCTCACCAGAAAATACAGATGCTAGTAAAGCATCCCCTGGATCAAACAAGTCCTTAGGCTTGTATAAATCAGAAGAAAATTCATCAGCATTCCGGACAAAATTAGTTCCTCTTAGAGCTTCAACTACAGAAGAATCGGCTTGGAGGTCTTGCCAATTTGTATAAAGATAGATTAATATATCCTCTCGCTCATTCAGAGGTTTTTCTTCAAAACAAGGCAGACTAAACCTTACCAAAATTTGTTGATCACGCAACTCAGGGACCCCAAGAGCTCGAAGTAGTGAACATTCAATTGAATCTGTGGAATAAGATAGGCAGCGCTCATCACATGGTTTAAGGAATGAATTTGATGAGATTATACAATGTTCTTGGTTGTTTAATCCTGTGCATGAGCCCAAAACTGTTCTGTAGATAGGCAACAACAGCAACACTTCGAGTTCTTCTCTTCCATATCTGGAACCATTATTAGAGAAATCAAGAGCAAAAAGATTAAGAAGTTCATCTCGATCAGAAGCAGAAAATGATGTAAGTTCAGGAAAAAGGCCAGCGTGTTTAGCTGCAACGAGCTTGGAGGCAATAACTTGCCCTAATGATTGGCTGGATGCAGGAAGAACATTGCAAGAGGTAGCACAATCCATGAAAGCAACATCAAAAACAGGGATATGGCACTGATTCAACAATGATACCAACCAAGGGTAACGATTTTTGGATGTTTCAAAAGCTGAAATGTAGAGTTGAATTGAATCAGAGTCAGAAGTTTGATTGACAGATACTCCAGTTAGATCACGTTGTATTGCAGTTGCATCCATGATGCCATCACCAGATGTTCGATCGGTAATAGGAGGTGGAATGAAGACCAGATGGCACTCCCTTACACGACATAAAATTGGCCTACCAAGAAAGGCAGGAATTAATGGCCAATCAGAAAAGAGAGAGAGGTCCTCTGAGGATCGACCAAAGCTTTTCCAAAAGGTTCTTATCCATTCAGGGGAAGGACCACCTTCACCACCAGAACTTGATGTATTCTCCCAGGAAAACCAAGGAGCCATATTTGACTCCATAACATGATTGACCCAGTTATCGTGAAAAAGTAATCTCAAATGAGTAGCCATCAAGTGAAAAGAGAAACTCTTCAATTTAAGTGATGTTTGAATGGCATGTTTTGAAAAAATATCTGCTAAAATTGACCTATCCAACACTTTTGGGTGGACAAATTTTGCTGCTAAAGGCATCATCAACGACTGTTGCTCCTTGTTTCCTAACCAAAGTTCAGTCACCCCCAAGCGTGCTAAATGATTTGTTGCAGTTGGACATGGCAAGCGCTTGACCTCAGCAGCTATTGACAAAAGTTTTGCGTCTCCATTACCATTTCTGCTGTTACTGCTACCAGCTATATTGTCCCTCTGAGCCAAGGCTCCAGCCCTACCAATATCCTCAACAACTCCACGGCCAAAATCAAATAAAGCCTTCCCCAAATTTGTGACCATTTCAAGTGCATCACCTGAAATGGCTGTATTCTGGGAAGAGGAGCCATGATAAGTCCGCACATTAGGCATCAATACCGAATCAGAACTGCTACCCACTTCATTAGTGCCTCTAATAAAAGCATTTGGGTTAATGGGGTCCACTAACATATCATTTCCATGACAGTTAGCTGATCCTGGGAACTGAATATCAGACAAGCAATACTCAAGAACATCTATAAAAGTATCAACAGATCGAAGAACAATAGAAGTTGATGAAACCTTCAAAAGATCACAAACCATTTTAGGTTTAATTTCTCGAACTGTAATTCCCACTGCATGGATTTCATTCACCAACTCCCACGGTACTGAAAATACCTGATAGTGTTCCTTCACAAAGCTACAAACAGTAGCTGGAAGCAAATTACCACCCACCCCATTGCCAGGCAGGGAGAGAAACATACCTTCTTCAGCCTTGACTAAATTTCCCGAGTACAGCTGCCAAACTGGTAGGTCAACCAGGCGGGTGTAGAATGGCCTTATAACTTGTTCAATCAAGCATTCCCAATCAGCTTTAAGCACTTCGGCTGATGCTGATTTACTATCATCATCAGCTCCATTACTCAGTATATAACCATTAGACCTTGGCCAGAAGGAATAAATTTGATCTCCATAGGCCTTCAAAGACAGAGCAACTGCATGACTGGAACTTGAATCAATACTAGAAGTTGAAGGATCTCTTCTTAATTTCTGCATTTCCACGACCATTTCTATGTAGGAATCGCGAACACAAGACATCAGTTCTCTGTTCCAAGCTTCTATCAACTGATCTCCAGCATCAGGTTGCACCTCATGCAATACTTCATTATTTTGGTATTTAAAGAGATAACGACCACCATTATGGCGCACAAGAAAACATCCAAGGACAGTGACTGGTAAAGTTATAACACCAGACAGAGGAAGAGGAGTCATAATGGAGCTTGTTAGATGACCATTAGCTGGATGACCATTGCGGGATACATGAGCTGCAACTCCAGCTACAGGTGTCAAATTGTATGCTAAATAGCGCCTGAGAACAAAGATGATGACTGTGTTAAAGAACATCAAGAATACTGCTGATATTTCTTAGGGAGAAATGGGAAAGAAGAAGGGATACATGTGCAGAAAATTCCAACTTCTTTTATTCTGAATAAAGAGAACACAAAGCATTTTGAATTATTGCAAACCAACAAAAGCAGCATATTTATGTGGCTTTAAATTAGTTAACAAAAGTTAGGGGAAGAGGGGGGTGGGGGAGTTCGTTTGTAATGGATCATTTACCAATCAGAGAATAATGACCAAGAAACAATTTACTTTCACCTACCTATCAAGAGCCATGTTTCTGGTTTGTCCAGAACCCAGGCTGAGCACAACAAGCCATCTGTCCACAAATCTAGTTCCTCTTTGGAATATGTTCACATCAATCACATGCAATTTAACAGCAGCATTTGAGTTGCTAAATAGCCTGGATATTTGAAACTTTCTCCATTTCTTTTCAGAAAATGGATTCCTCAAGATAGCGGATGATGGATCAATAAAAACAGAATAATCCTGACAAAGCTGTGTACATCCTTCCTCCCATGTTGAAACTGACACCTGGATGTTTGAGTTTACATGGTGATTAATATCTTTGTCAAGAAAATGGTACAAACAAAGTGGTTATTGCCCAAGCCAAAAGTGCTCTTGTGCTTTAAAAGTCCTGGGCTGAACTTCTTAGGCTACCAGTCCTTCATAAATAAAGGAGGTTGCAAAAATGAAGAATCAGGGAAAGTACAATGGTAAGCCAGAAATATCAATTGTTTCAGTGGAAAAAAATGAAATAAAAAGACGAAGAAACTTTACCTGCAAAACTGACTTTAAGAAAATAAGCATCCTAGACGCATGCTCCAAAAATCTGTCAATTATTTGATTTACTTTCTTCAATCCCAATTCAAGTCCATCTTTCAAGCATTCTGGTGATAGAGGCATGCGAATAATTGTAAAGTCCGATGATGACCATGGCATTTTTTGATCAATCAGCATTGGAATAAACTGATCACGAAATCTTTCAGTCAAACTAGTACCTGCAATGAATCAGAAGAAAGAAACAAATCAGTTTTTTACTTTGCTTGAACAGATAAGTGAAGATGAAGTGGTAAAAGTTCTGAATAGCATCTAAATTCTTGGGGAGAGGGATGTATTGTAAAAAGGACGGAAAGGGGAAGGAGAGAGGGCACATAGTTAAGGCTAAACCCATCATTATGCAATAATTAGCCCACAAATCTTCAAACAAATATTACACTTGGGCTTAAAGGTAGAATTGTTCTATCTCAGTTATGAAATACCATATGGTGTTAAAACACAAATCAAATGAATTCTATTTTCTGATAGCTAAGCCTCTACCAAATCAAGTATAAGCATACAAAGGGAGATAAGAAAAGGCGAGAACAAAAAAAATTACCAATCAAAGAAAACATTTTTGCTGCTGCAGCATGACTTGACGCTACAGAAAGTGCTACACCACGAGGATCGAACATATAGAAGTAGCCACCAGAGATAATAGACAGGAGATCACATATGAAGTAACAGCTTAGCAATCCCAACCCATAGTTTAGAGTATTAGTACGAAGTCTCCAGGGAGGGAGCAGCTGAAGGCCACTTATCTCCTCTCTATTCAAGCTGGCCCCTTCCAAAATAGCTACCAATGCTGGCCCTTGAAATTCAACTGCACTTGTAAAATAAAACAATATTCAGACAATCATCCTGATGACAACAAAGGACAAAGCTAGGCAAAGTGTTTCGAAAAATGAACTATGGAATATAATAAACTCACTGCAGGACAAGATTGTGGTTATTTTTGGAACAGAAAGTTGCACCACAGCATATAAGAAATGAAGTCAACTATAAAAGCAGATTTGCAGAGTTCTACCACCTTCCTAGCCTGCTATAAGTTAATTTTACTTTTAAGCCCTCGGGTCTATGACCTATACAGAACTTCTAACTGTAGAACAAACATCAACCATAGCCTAATCTACCCATTCCAAGCAGATGCAGTGACAAAAGAAACATTTAGGGAAAATTCCATCTTGTTGAGGAACAAGGTCCCACATATCACAGGTTCAACCAACTTAAAAAATTTCTAAAATTAGCACTGATTACCTAAGTTGTGCTGCAGCAAAGACTGGTGAGGATGCTCCCTCTTGTCAAATATTAGGTGTAGCTTCTTAGCTTTACAGCAATCTGCCAACTCAAGCAGGTCAAACAACAAAAATTCATTGTTGCCATACAGAGACAGAAGTTCCTTTATTCTTGCAAAATCCATGCATGGCAGATCTTTAGTCATATCTTCGCTTACTAAAGAGAGACAGCGGAGCGATTTTACACCCAACCTATTTGCTAAATCATTGTTGATACTTGGATGTATAAAATGTTTGCTAAACAGAGCACTATTTTCTATCCATGGTGCATCATTATACACCAGCTCCCCAGCAGACATCAAAACACCACATGAATCTGGAATTAGCAATGGAGTATTAGAAGCCTCAAAAAAAGGTTTGTCTGATGAACTGTCAGCAATGGCTTCAAGGACACAATTGACAAAATCAAGTTGCTCAGCTGATAAAGGAAGCCCCTTCAAATCATTCTGTAGGCATTGTAGAACATGGACGTAGTCCCAAATACCAAAACTGAGTCTGACACCTAATTCCAAGAGCAAATCTCTAAATTCTGCTAACTCAGATGGGACAACATACAAATAAGGAGTAAACTTCACAGGAGAATCAAATGCAAGTGCATTTGAAGAAACAAAATCATCTCCAATCCAAACCCATGAAACACCATCCAAAGCAGATTTCAACACCATAAAATCATCAGTACCAATATGTTCTTGCAATTTAGAATAAAGCATTGGGATGCCCTGTTGTAGTGCAGCATCAAAATCAGGCTCCACCAAAGAATGTAACTTCAGCTGGTAGTAGGACTTGGACAGCTCAATTAATTGTGTTGAAAGAACATGCATGTTTAGCTGATCCATCCAACCAAGCCTATGTTGTAGATATAGTAAGTCACATTGACCATCTAGGATATGCATCGTAGAGGACACCATCCACATCTGAGATTTAGGTCTCACAACGCTCGGGGATACTAGATGGCTAGTGGATTTTAACCATGGGAGTCCTTGAAAAGGGGGATTGACAAAAACTGGGCACCAAACGATGGTTTTCATTTCAGACCAAAAATCTTCTTCAGGCATATTGCCAATCAAGTCCCCTATAACACTGTCAATGTCTATATCATCCTTACAAATGGTTTCCTCCCTGTTAGAGGGGTCAAGAGCAACTGGAGCACCTTCTGAAATATCAATATTCTGATAAAATACGGCACTTGGCATCTCTTTGTTATTGCTTTCTGATGCAGGAATTTTTTCTGCATCACCTTCTCTCTCAGATGAAAGCTTACATGCAAGAGCATCTAAATAGAGAAGCAACTTCCTCCCACAATTTGCTGCTTCTGGGTCCCCAGATTCATGCAGTACAGAAACAGATCTAGCACAATCAAGAAAACCGATAAAGCCTAAAGTCCTTCTCAATCCAAGGCTAACTAAAGTGTCTAAAGTTTCAGGATCCGTGAACTTCTCAGAAGGGAAGAAAACTTCTTTATGGAGCACTTTTTGTAACCCAGGGACTCGAGGATCATAAAGCCTGCAAAGAACATCATAGCAAGAAATTGATAACAGGGAATACTTCAAGTGATCTAAAAAAATAATTCATTAAATATGTAGGTTTGTCGCAGAAACAGAAACCTCTGATTTGAGTCAATAGGGTGGAAGGAAGTAAAGCATAGTAGCATTACTAATTAATTGGTCTAAAACTTAAATATTTGCAAACTTGCAGCACACAAGAAAACAAAGATATGATTTGGAAAACAGATAAGGTGCTTAAATGAATAAACCTGGATGGTGGCTGCCAAGAACCATTTGCTGCCAGAACAAAAGGTGTTGTGGAGAGTGCAGATCTGATGGAGATGTCTTCCTCAATTAGAAGCTTCACATCATGTAAAATGGCAGGAAAAGCTCCCTGCTTTGAAAGGAATTCTGACATGTGATTAAGAACATAACTTTTATAGAATTCCACCTTTGATGGCTCTTTAATATCCAAATACCTTGTCAGAATGATTCTCTCCCTTTCAGATTCTGCTCGCACAAAATCATCATTTAATATATCCTCACAGATGCCATCAGGTTTAAGCCATTTGATAGGTTTACTCAGGCTGACTAGTTTTCTATTTCTATACGACTCAAACATAGGAATATGTTTAATGATGTCAATATGCATGTCGGTTATCTGCTCTTCAAGGAACCACTTCGACTGCAAAATATAACAACGAAGTTCATGCAGCTCCCCTTCTAATGCATCAACGAAAAGCCCCTCAATGCTCTCCATTTTACCATTATTGGCCACTGCCAGAAATGCATTTAATATTCCACTTGCTGTTGGAGACTGAACAAAGAGTTCTAGATGTGGATGCTGTATTTCCAAGTCATGCCTTAAAAATAAACAACCAACTTTTAGCAACAAAGTAGACATGTTCTCACTCCACCCATCATATTTAATCACATTTGAACTTTTAACTAGTTGCAAAAGATAATTTTCTTCAACTGGCAGTATAGGCCACTTATAAAATATTGAGAGGTCATCACAACACAACTTCAAATAATTCCACAGCAAAGTTATCCATTCTAAACTTGGCTGGCCTTGATAACCAGGCACCCAGCTTACCTTCTTAGCAAGCTGCCAATCAGCTGGAAGTAACTTTAAAAACAGCTTCTCAAGCAAATGGCATGACAGAAAAGAAATATTTGATAGCTCACTTTGGGCCAAATCACATAGTTTGCTATGAACCACTTCCGGAAGTTCACAATAAACCAATTGTTGTGGAAGTAAATCCTTGAGAAGACGATATTCATCCCCCCTTGCAATATATATTCTTTCACCAGCTCCAGTCTTCTCAAAGGTTGTAAATGAGCCATCCGCAAGAGGTAACAAAGGTAAACCAAACAAACAATCAGCTTGAACGGGAATTTTTAAGTCAAGTAAGCAATATTCAAGGGTCAAGATCACTGCATTCCTGTTCTTGAAAACACGTTTTCGCTGAGTCAACAGAGACCTTAAAAGCTGAGGTGTCAGATAATGTAACAATGGGCAGGCTTCCGTGAATCGCTCTACAACTGGTTTGGGAACATTTGCAAGAGGTAGACTAGCATCACATAGTGCTTCAACAAGCTCATGAGCTTTATGGAAGGCAAAATCAGGAAAAATAGCTTGTTTTGTTGAAATCCACTGCCCCCCTCTAGCTTTTGTGTACAATATACGAAGACCAAACTCAGCAATGAAAATATAAAGTTTCCGAACCACAGATGCCCAAGGCTCTAATCCTGTCGTTGTTGGCCAAAATGAAAAGAACAATTCAGATGGACCAATAAGTGAAGCAATTTTCTCAAGCAAGTGACCATATGCAGGAGCAACAACATCTTCAAGGAGGTAAATATTCCAGTCTGAGCGTTTTTTCCCACCACCAGCCATGTCATTACCAAACCAAATGTCTCTCCGATTTGATGACAACTCAAAATATGCATTAACATGTGCTGGAAGACCAGTAATGATTGGCAGAGGCAAAAAGCAAAAAGCACGGCCCTCAATGTGCTTCCTATCTTGAATGGAATGCATAGAAAATTGAAAAAGATCAGCAGTACAAGCATTCTCCTGGCTAAAGGCACCAAACATTTCTCCATCCACCTTGACAGAGTGTATATGTGCAGCAACACAAGCCCAGGGGATTGATTTATGAATCTTGTCATCAGAAACTATACTGTTGGTTTTAGCTCGCCCACTGCCTAAACATTCACCAGTGATCCAACAGTGTGACATAATACCAGCTGAGTTTTGTTCGGTCACCACAATCTTCTGACATTTATATGGCAAATCTCTAACTATAGACTTACTCAATTTCTTCAGCAATTGATCTTTATCCATTCCACCATGCTGTTTTGCATCAATAAGGCCAAACATTTGATGCAAAGCATCAGAATTCATTTCTGGCTCACTAATGCAGTTTCTCTGCACACGATGCATGAGTTGCATTTCATGACCAGTTCCTTCCTTCACAAAAATGGAGACAGACTTCACACTACGAAGAAACAGAAGAGCTTCAGAAACAACAGTAGAGAAAGAAGCAAAGAGAGACATAACATCATCAGGGGAATATCCTTCTTTCTTAATCTGGCTCCGTGAAGCAACACTAGCGCTCCTAAGAGGGAAGCGGAAAAGAGTGCCCGGAAAAAATTGCTGCAAGTCACAGCCAAAATATAAAAATGGAGAAAATTGATCAGGAAACTGCTCTAACACCTTTCTCCCCACAAATTTTATTCTCAGCCCCGGGTGGGAGGGGGAGATCCCTGGCAAATAACTAGCATGAGGATCAAACATAACGATGTTTTCCCCAGAAACAAACGTGGGAATGTCTGTGAAATGATAAACACAATTAAAGCCCAATCCAAATCTTCCAATTGCAAAAGGCTTTTCAAGTTTGCTTTCCTGACCAATACGAGATATTGCATATAAATCTTGTGGACTAAATACAGAATCATTGAAGCAGTAAAGGGCAGGGCCTTGCCAGTCAGCCATTTCAGGAGAGAGAACAGAAGAAGTTCCATATTGAGTTTTATCCAAAAGAAAGATCACCTCAGAAGCTCCTGCATCTTCAGCATTTTGAACCAGCTCAAAGAGAATTCCAGGTCCATCTGCATACATCTCGAGTATATGTCTGAGCCTTGTTGTCAAGGCTTCATGCTGTCCAAAGGCTTCTGCGGCTCCAGATAAACTCAAATTCATTGAGTCAGCGCTCTCAGCTAGCAAGATTCTACGAAGTGAGCAGACACCAAGCTTCTCTGCAACCTCATTTGATATGTTTCCATGAACAAATTTATGAGTTCTCCTTGCATTCAAGACTGCAGCAGATGGACCACTAAATAAGGTATCAGTGTCATCGGACCCAAGCAACCAGGGGGCATCATTATAAACTAAATCATTAGCAGGGAATAGCCTCCCTGATACATCTGGCAAATAGATCTTAACTTGTTCATGAAATTGAACCCCTGAAAGATGCTGAACAATCAGTATCGCTGCCCTGATTTCGTTGGCATCAAGTGGAGATGAACCTTTTCTGGCAGCCATTCTGCCTAAAATATTAGCATAATCAGAGGGCTTCAAAAACTCTCGAATGCCAAGCTCCAAGAATAACTCCTTGAAAACTGCTAAATCCATTGGTATAACACGTATATAAGGAGCCAAGTGAAGAGGACCATCAAGAACTACCTCATCAGAAGTTGCAAAACCATCTCCCACCCAAATCCAACGGCACCCTTCCAAAACAGCCTTTACAATGTCCATCTCATCAGAACCAATCATGTTCATTAATATAGAGTATATCCTTGGCATTGCTAGAGCTAACTCCTGACGGAGCACCTGTTCATTCACAATCTCATTGTTTTTCCCAAGCTCAAGCAACTGGGCAGCAATTGCACTCCCCCCTGGTGGAGCTAGCCATCCCAGGTTATAGGACAATGCTGTCGAAGAACATTCACCATCTAGTATTCGCATGCTTGCGGAAACAAGCCACAAGTCTGTTTGCAATCTCACAAGCTTTGGGGGAGCAACTTTGGATGATACAACAGGCCATGGTAAAGCTTGAAATGGAGAAGAAACTAACACCGGACACCAACAAATCATTCGGAGATCATTCCAAAACTTTTCCAGGTCAGATCTCATGTTGCGAGGCTTAAATGCAGTTGCAGCTCGTGAGAATATTCTGTTTACAGTTCCTTGATCATCACTTGATTGATTGGGAAGCCATTTCATCGCATTTACTTCTAAGTATGAAAGAAGTATTTTACCTCTTGAATGTGCCTTTTCCTGATCTTCATTCATCATTCGCTCAACTTGTCGGGCACTTTCTATGACGGTCTCAGGAGTTACAGATGTCCTAAGGCCCAAACCCTGCAGCATGTCCAAGATGCCAGATTCTTGGAAAGGGCCAGAGGGGAAACTATCAGAGTCTTCTAGCAAAGCATATAATTCGTCGTTACGAGGATCATAAAACATTGAAGGACATTTAAGTGCACCAGTAATGGTAGGAACAAATTCCAAATTTCTCAAGTAATCCCGAAGAGATGTGTCTTCAAGAGATAACTGTGGCAGGTTTTCCAGAATCGAAAGCATAACACTGTCACGAACTTCAGTATGCATTTCTTTTATACTATTTAACACTTGCTGCCTGTAAAAGCAAGCTTTCCCCATTCTCTCAACTTCATAATATCTTAACAAAATCTCTTCTTCACTATTTGAGGAGCAAAGAATGAATTCACCTCCAAGAAGATACTTGGGAATTCCTAAAGGAGGTAAGTACTTTTGAGGATTCTCTAAGTCAGAAAAACAAAAATGTTGAACAGATTCTCCAGTATAGACTCTATAAATGGGCAGTTTCCTGCACTTTTTTATTCTAGAACTGTTAACAGAATCTCCCACATACCATTTTGGATCAAGAAGAAATTCACGTAGCTCATTCCTCTCTTCAGATGTCAAGTTACAACTAAATGTTTGTATCATACTGCCATTTGAAGAGACAACATCAAAAATGGATTCCAAAACACCTGAAAAATTGGAATCAAATACATAATGAGACAAATCAGGATGTTCAACACCATAATCAGGGTCCAGTATCTTGCATCCAATCTTCACAAGAATGTCTTGAATTCTATCAGAAAGTTTCTCTGCCTTGATAAGCTTTGACTGTCTAGAAGGTCGATATAAATATCCAGAGGTTGCAGGCAAGATAGGCCAATCACCAAACAACGATAATCCCTCACCCTGATTCTGGATATATTGCCAAAATAGCATAAACCAGGATTTAGTTGGATAAGCAGAAGATGAATCTGGTTCCCAGAGAACTTTGCTTTTATATCTCCATTCAGCAGGTACAAATCTAGGAAATAACTTAACAAAATGCTGAATACCGAAAACAGTGAGATTTGATTTTGATGACGTTGCAATAGCAGATAGCCTACTCAATATGCTAAGGGGAATGGTCCTGTCAATTATTCTATCAGAAATTTGTCGAAGCAGCATGTATTCTAACTCATTACAAACAAAATAAGAAACCCCTTTCATGGCTTCTGAAAATAAACCAAAATCACCATTCGCCAAAGGAATCAATGACAGGTTATTAGCATAAGTACCTACATCAGCATCAATCAAGTCCTCCAGACAATATTCCAATAATACAAGTTTATAGGATTTGCTCAAGCTCGTAAGAGTTTTGCAAAACCTAAGAAAATGGCGCACTGTATCTGGAGTGACAACTTTTTGCTGAAAATCAGTAGCATATTTCAGAAACATATCAAACAGGTAATTTGGCAAATGGACAATTGGCATTCCTAGCTGCAGCAGGGCTTCAGCAAGTTCCTTGCTCTTTCCAAACGCCTCATCATGAAGAAAAGCTTCTACTGGTGAGACCCACTTTCCTCCTCCTAGATCAGAATACAGCACAGCAGAATTACCGATATTTTTGTATATGTGCTCGACCAAAATGCTCCATGGCTCGTCAAAGGAACCCCTGGGCCACAAAGAATAGTATGAATTTGTTGGACCTAGCAGCTTTTGCACACCCAGCAGCATTTGCATAAAAATAGGAGCTATAACATCTTCCAAAAGAAGCCTATTCCATATAGAACGAATTTTTCCACTTCTGTCCATATCTGCTCCATACCAAATGCCACGTCGGTTCGAGGAGACCTCGAAGTATGCATTAACTTGCACTGTCAGCCCAGTTCTCACTGGCAAAGGAAGAAAACAGAATGCCTGACCAAGCTTCAGAACAGCATTCTGTTTAAAATGCATCAAAGCAATATGACATTTTAGTAAGGTAGGCAAGAAGTCTGGGGGAAGAGGTACTAAACCACTCAAACCAAAAAGGGTACTACCCTTGCTTTTTTTAGAACTTAGATATACTTGTGTAGAACACCACAAGGTTAACCAATTAATGTAATAAACAAATCTTCTCAGCTAAAACCAGAGCATCTTCAAAGAAAGCAAACTGAATTCAGAAGCCTAAATAAACAGTATGTAAGAATAGGATTCTGATACAGTTGAAGGATAACTGCTAAAGCACCAAAAAACATAAATAAAATAGATAAATAAGAAACCCACGTGTGCACAAAAAACATATGAAAATAAACAGTTATAGAGTCATGCACACATATTAGTAACAACTATTTTAAAAGAAAAGATCAAATATTCCAACTGCTCACTCAGGCACTCAGCTACTCTCCAACAGCAACCAAAATTTTCCATAAGGAAATATTGCTATTTAAAAAGAAAAAAAAGAAGACTTCCATACCAAGGAACTGGCATTAAATTAATTTTTAAATATGGACAATTAAATTTTGCTTCTTCTCATCAATAAGAATATAGGCAGTGCAATATTATTAAAACAAAATGCAGTGAATATTCAGAAGAGACTTTTGAACATAGTTTTATGAAACATGATCTTGGTAAAAAAGTTTTTTAAAAAAATGCCCTATGCAACATGCTAATTTGTTTATTATTTAATAAACAAGAGTTACAAATTGCATATAAGGATAAAGTAAAATAAAGTTCGATTACAGAAAGAATGTTTTCGATGTTATAAAATCAAGACTAAAGCAACTCAAAAACAAGCTTTGGGTAAACTATCCTGCAAATCCTTTTGCTGGCCCGGCCATGTACACCACTATTTGTTACAAATTGGTTTGCAGTAAAAACCAAATGCTTATTATGCTCCTATGCAGAATCAGGAGAATGATAGAATATTGTAATAAATAAGCTCTTACTAAAGGAAAACTTCTATCGTGACAGATGTTTAATGTCTACATCACCTATTACTTTGAAACTCAGTCCATGCTGTCATGGTACCATACAAGAGAAATTAGTTCAAACAGCCTCAAATGCATGTCAGGCTCCATAACTTACAAAGCCATGACATCAATTATTTTCAATGCCCTACACATTACAAGACTTATTAACGTTAACCAAACCCACATAAAACTATAAAATAAAGCAGCCACACTATGAAATAACATCTCAGGGCAAATAATTGGAGCATGAAAAAGTAATAATTAAAACAAAAAAAAAAATCCATCAAAAGGAAAATGCTATAAGAGATATAAATAAATAAGGCAAGAGAATAAAGGGCATAAATGAAAGAAAATGGAAAGGACATAATAAATATTGCAAATTACATCTGATGAATCGTCCGATATACATGCTGCAACCGATGCCCAAGGTAGCAGGTGAATATCGTACTCTTTGGAAGCAGTAGCAGCAAAAGAACCAATCCTACTAGAAGCAGAAGCCATTGTTTGCACCATATAAAAAGTATCAATCCTCTTTCTACGTTCACTTCCCGTCATCACTTCACTCAAGAATTGGACTGAATACGCATCCACCTCATTATTTGTACTATTAACTGATTTTGACAATCTTAGAAGTGCTTTCCGGTGCCAAACAATGTCATCATTGGGGGAGCTAACAGAGCACGAAAAAAGCTTTTTCGGCTCAGATTCTCCAGCATCCCAGGTATACATTTCTATAGACAATACACTTTTAAGAAAAAGTAAAGAGAAAACTCCTTCCTCAAAAAGCTGTGAAAACATAGAGGAAATATCATCCTCTGAATAAGCTTGCCGCGAGAGCTTACTTCGGGCAGCTTGATCCGAATTCCTCAAGGGAAAACGGAATAAAGTTCCAGTGAAAGGATTTTTCATATCACAACCAAATGCACAATAGGGAAGGAATTGATCTTGGTATATTGAAAGAGCTGAAGAAGAAACATAGTCAATTCTTTTTCCAGGATTGGCTGTTGATACATTGGGAAGATAAAAACCCTGAGGATCAAATAATACCACGTAATTGCCACTCACGAATGAAGGCAAATCGGTCAAGTGATAAACCGAATTGAATCCAACCCTGGAAAATTAAAAGCAAATAAATATGTAGAACGCCAAAATAAAAAAATAAAATAAAAGATTGGAGAGATGTGAGAAAGCGGGTTACCCGAATCGGCCAGTTTTCCAGGCTTGGCCATGTTTACTGCTCCCGCCAATTCTAGAAATACTAACAAAATCTTCTTCTGTGAAAACGGCGTCGTTGTAAGCAAGCAGAGATGGACCTTGCCACTGCGCCAAAGAATCCGACAACAATGAATCCGACCCGTGCGGTCGGTGATCAAGGCAGAGACGAACAGTGGTGGCGCCGGCATCATCGGCGTTCTGAATAAGTTCCTTTAACACGGTCGTGCCCTCCGGGTAGTTCAATAGGACCTCCCGGATCCGCCGGGTCAAGTCCACTTTCTGCCCGAAGTCTTCGAGAAGAATCGAGTCCCGTGCCGGCGTCTCCATTCTTTCCCTTCTTTTCTATTTTCGCGGGCGATCTTTTTTTTTTTTTTTGGTGGAAATTTTATGAGGGGAAATACGAAATCAAGCCATACAGATGGATTTATTTACGGGCAAATCAGAGAGAGCATATGGGTGCGGGAAATGAAACAAAAACTCCTATATTTGAGCCAAAAAGAAAAAAAAAAGTATCCAATGGCGGTGGAATGTTTGGTTACAGCTATTTGTCGTTTGGTTTCTGATTATCGCCGGTGAACGTAGTTTTTACGGTCAACCAACTAGACGTCAAAGTTTTTTTAGTAATTTCGAGATGCCGATTTTAGGCAGGTGATTTCATAAAAGTATTGGGCCTACAATAAAATTTTGAAGAAAGTGATAACGGTGAAGGAAATAAAATAATTTGTGAAAGAGTTTTTTTCTTTGGGAAATTGTGAAAGATGTCAATGTCCTACCATATTACATAATAATAAATCTTAATAAAATATATCAACAGTTTTTGTCAACCTTTCTAATTTTTTTTGTCCTTACTCTTTTGTCGTTAATATGTAATATTTTTATTTACAAAGAAAAGGGTATTGTCAACATTTTTTATTTGGCCGTCAGCGTGTAAGGCTTGTAAGCCTAGTAAAAGGGTTTTTTTTTTTGTTTGCATCCCTTTTTATTTTTCACATTCATTTTTTAAATTATTTTTAGATAAAATTATTTAATTATTTTATAAAAAATTTTAATTTTAAAATTTTTATTTTAAAAAATTTTTAAATTATTTTGAATTTAACTGATTTAAAAATATCATTAGAAACATTGATTATTTACTCTCAATGGTTAAAATTAAGAAATAATTAAAATGCTCACATTCTATAATCAAGTATTTTTTTGTTAAAATTATAGATTTTATTTATCTTTATAAATAAATTTATAATTATTTAAAACAAATCATTTTTTTCAATGTTATGGAAATATGAGAATTTTTTTCTTTAACTAAATTTTTGAATTTATGGTTCAAAGTTTAGGATTTCTAGATTTAGGGTTTTAAAGATTTTAAATTTTAAATAATTTATATGATATGAAAAATCGGATATATATTTTTAGTAAATTATATAACTTATCGAAAATACATTTTAAATGTTATTTGACTTACCAAATATAGATATCTAAAATCTTTTAAAAATGATAAGAATAATTAAATAATTTCACTTAGAGATAATTTTGAAAAAAAAATAAAATGATTGTAGAAAAAAAAAAAAAAAAGAATGCATTTAAGTAGTGTTTGGTAAGCACTCAGTGAATTTACATGAATGTGCTCTTAGATCATCAAGAGTGATTAGATTATTACCTTAATTAATCTAATTCCCATATAAAAGCATTTACTTCCCATACAAAAGAGTGAAAACTTTTATCACCATGTGATTTGATATATAAAATTAATAATAATTAATTTTATTTATTTAATGTGTGAATTAAAAATTTGTTACATCTTAAAATTGTAATTATTTTATATTATAAATTTTATATTTTTAAATTAATATTTGTTATAACAAGTTTAAAATAATTTGTGTATTTTTTTAACTTTTTTAATATCTTATATATAATATAATTTTTATTTTTCTTTTATTATGAATTTAATAGATTGATTTTATTTATTAACTCAAAATTTTTTACATAATTTATATTATCAAAATTAATTTATCTATCAATAAATATATATATATTAATTTAATAATTTTATTATATTTCATTATAAAATAAATAAATATTAATAATATTTTATAAATATTTATTTTTAAACAATCTTAAAATTATTAATTTGTATAATTATTACAATATGCATAATTATCTTCGCACTTTTAAACAAAATAATGTTTGATTTTTAATAATATCAAACATAGTGATCTTTATTTCATAAAAATTAATTATTGTTAACAAAACAAAGTGATTTCAAATTAAAGTGTTAAAATCACCCCGGCAACTACATGATCATGATAATCTTGCAAAAGATGCCCAACATACCATAGAAGCTCCTCAAATAAAATTAAAGCAAAGGATGAATTGCTCTTATATATATCAAGTTTTAAACTATTTCAATAATATCCTTACATAGTTATGCAAGACATTCTTAAGAAATTTCAATACATTTCTATTTTTATTAGAAAAATATATTTGAAATTGAAAAAGCCAAATTCAAAGGAATTGCATTGTTTTTTAATTATTACAAAAGAATTATTTTACATTATAAATATGAATATGTAGCTAGGATAACGAAGCAAGAACATCACAACAAATCAATAAAGGTTGACAGGAAAAAAAAAAAACATTTAATTTAGTTTAATAGAATACATGTAATGTTAGTCCGAATTAGGCTGCCTATTTGGTTATTGAACCGCATGATTGACGATCAGGATGTTCCAATGAAACCTGCACTACATTATTTGTCAACATGCAGGTGCAGTTCCGTAACCAGAACCATATATCAACAATTTTTTTCAACCTTTGCAAATAAATATATATATGTAAAATGTAGAATAATATACAACGTGAGATGCTCTACTTGATTCTTACAAACTCCAAATCAAAACGTGGAGGCTACCACTATCTCAATGTTGTCAATTTCAGACACATTTTCAAACCTGTTCCTTTTCTTCCATTCTTGATTAAGGCCCTCTTCTCTATAAAGGATATGTTGACATAAGGGGCAAGGCTGCGTGGCAAGGCAGCTTCGGACAAACATTGTTGTGTCTTGATTTTGACCACTTAAGCTCAATCCAGGCTCCCTCTAATCATGAACAACTTAAACTTTGATGTCTGCCTTATCCTGGTTGGGGTGCTGGGATTTCAGGCAGCCATTGCTTTGGCTAATGAGTTCAACTATGGCGAAGCTCTTGACAAAACCTTCATGTTTTTTGAGGCACAAAGGTCAGGTAAACTACCCTTCGACCAGCGTGTCAAGTGGCGTGGTGATTCGGGTCTCAAGGACGGATCTCTTCAAGGGGTAATTAAATGATCCAAGCCTTGATTTAGCTTCGAAATTATTGAAACAAGAATTAATTGTTTTAACTTGTTTTGGTGATCGAATGCAGATGGACTTGGTGGGAGGATACTATGATGCAGGGGATCATGTGAAGTTTGGGCTGCCAATGGCATTTACTGTGACAATGCTTGCATGGGGAACTATTGAATACAGGAAAGAAATCACTAATTTAAACCAAATGGCACATACTTTGTGGGCGATCAGATGGGGCACTGACTACTTCATGAAGGCTCACACTCAGCCGAGTGTTCTATGGGGACAGGTAGGAACTTTTAGCATTGTAAGAACCGAGTTTGGTAACCTGTTTCATATTAGTTTCGTTAGCCCACCTATGAATTCAGTCAATATTCTTTATTAATTAAATTAAATAGTATTTGAATCAAAGGGCTTTTGCTTTTGCACCTTTACATGTATTTGCCAAAGTTTTTTCACCGTTAATGTGTATGACCTGACGTGTGGATGTGTTATGAAATGGTATAATGTACAATTGATCAGGTTGGCGATGGGGAGTCTGATCACTATTGCTGGGAGCGGGCAGAAGACATGACAACTCCAAGAACAGCTTAGAAGCTCGACCAGGATCATCCAGTATCAGACCTTGCTAGTGAAACTGCTGCTGCTTTGGCTGCTGCTGCAATAGCTTTCATGCCTTACAACTCTTCTTACTCGGATCTCCTCCTAGTTCATGCCAAACAGGTAAGAACATCTATTACACCCAAAGTTATATTAATAGAAATATATATGTGGAAAAGGTCAACATTTTCACTGCTGCTTTAATCTTCAATCTTTGCAGCTTTTCTCATTTGCGGATAGATTTAGAGGCCTATACGATGATTCCATCCAGTATGCTAAGCAGTTTTATACATCATCAGGTTATTCAGTTAGTAATGTAAAGCCTAAATTAAACTTGTTACAGAAAATCATTTTTCTCAATGAACTTTTCTTTGGTGAAGGATGAATTATTGTGGGCTGCCACTTGGCTATTCCGAGCAACTGGTGAGGAGCAATATCTGAAGTATGTTGTAGATAATGCTGTCTACATGGGTGGAACTGGATGGGCAGTCAAAGAGTTCTCTTGGGACAACAAGTATGCTGGTGTGCAAATCCTTCTTTCAAAGGTAAAACAATTCCAAGTTGATTGATTTGTTTACTCTTTGTGGGTTTTGAAACCTTGATTTGCTGCAAATCACCCTGGGTTAACGCACATAATTGCAAATTGAGTTTGTTTTTCGGTCATCTCATGTTCAAATAATGCAAATATAGAATAGAAAGTCCTGCATCATTCAATTAATAATTACAAACACCATAGGCAGTTAAAGATAGGTGGCGCCATGGCAGGTATTGATGGAGCAAAAAGGTGGTGCATACACTTCAACATTAAAGCAATACCAGGCTAAAGCAGATTACTTCGCCTGTGCTTGTCTGCAAAAGAATGATGGCTACAATGTCCACCTGACTCCTGGTTAGTATTGTTTGATGAAATTCTTATTTGATTGGCCTACAGTTCTTTGTTTAAAGTGTTTTTTTCTTTTTTTTTTTTTACCTTTGTAGTGTGATACCTAAACCTTTCTGCTTATGTTTCTATACCAGGAGGTTTGATGTATGTTCGTCAATGGAACAATCTCCAATATGTCTCATCTGCGGCATTTCTTCTTGCTGTCTACTCTGATTATCTCTCTGCAGCAAATGCTAAACTCACTTGTCCTGATGGCCAAATTCGACCACATGAAGTTCTAAATTTTGCTCTGTCACAGGTATATCTACACTAGCCGCACAACTCAATGTTGACTTCAAATTAAATAACCGATAACAAAATAAAACTAGTTGCTCAATCTGTTTGACGCCCTTTTACATTGAAACCGCTTCTGGAGACGTGTCTGTAAGGGTGGGATCTTGGAATGACTTCCAGGATAAAAGTACTCTAGATTTCCATTGAGTACTTGGAAAATACTTCAATTGCAGAACAGAAAACGTAAATCGATCTCTTTAACTTGAACTTGGAAATGTTTTTCTTTACTTCCAATGAGATAGCACGAATATTGCATCCTTACTTCCATCATAATATGGCTTTATTTGCTTCCTTCGATGAAAAGGCTTCGTACATTTACTTATGGACTTGTTGCACAGGCTGATTACATTCTTGGCAAAAATCCCAAGTCTGTGAGCTACTTGGTTGGTTATGGACCAAAATATCCAACTCACGTCCATCAGAGAGGTGCTTCAATTCCCTCAATCTCAGTTCTCTCGTCGATAGTGCGCTGTATCCAAGGATTCGAGGCCTGGTACCGCCGCCTTGAAGCGGATACCAATGTCATATACGGTGCACTGGTGGGAGGACCTGACCAGAATGATAACTTCAATGATGACCGTTCCAACTACGAGCAAACTGAGCCTACACTTTCTGGTGCTGTACCGCTTGTAGGCCTCTTCTCTAAGCTCGAAAGCCTATATGGAAACATAGGTAAGAAACGCTTTCTCATCTTATTAGCTGAAAAATAATCAATAGAAAAAATGGAAGTAAATTCCTTGCTGCCAAGATTGTAGAATTCTAAATTTCCTGTCCTAAATTTCACAGGTCCGTACAATAAACGACCAACAACATACAAACCAAATGCATCTGGTCAAGTTCATATATTACGTACTTCCACAGACTATCATCACCAGCAAACACTGGCACCCAGCACATCTTCAGGTAAATGACCACCAAATATAAAGAACTTAAATATTTTCTTGAGTTAAATTCTGGTGATCTTACTTTTGGAAATGTTCAGGTGTCCCAGTTGAGTTCCTTCACTCAATAACCAGCACATGGAGTGCTGGTAGAACGACTTACTACCGGCACAAGGTAATAATCAAGAATAAATCTGAAAAGCCGATGACAGATCTTAAGCTGTTGGTCGAGGACCTGTCCGGTACCTTATGGGGCCTCTCTCCAACTCCACAAAAGAACACCTATGAGCTTCCACACTGGCTTAAAAACTTAAAACCGGGTTCAGAGTGCAGTTTCATTTACGTTCAAGGAGGACCCCAAGCCAAGGTTTCAATTCTCAGCTACCATTTACTCCACCAACACTTCATACCCACATACTAATATTATACACCTTTGGTTGTGACTCTTAACGTTCTGTCCGTAAACTGTAATTTACCCGTTTAATTGATAAGCTTAGTATTATAGAACAATAAACCTATGATTTAACGGAAAATTCTATAGTAATACCAAGATTTTTTTTTTTTGGCCAATAACTAAACGTATCAAGTTAAATTTCTTAGTATAGCATAACAATTTACAAGGCTTTTTATTGTCGAGTTAACCCTGCAATTAACTCATTAACCGCTTAAAAAGTATAGGAAAATTTTCACGTAGATGCCAGACACAGGAGAAAAAAAGAAAAAAAAATCCAACAGACAAAATGCGCTTTCGGAGGTGAAAGAGACTCCACCGCGCCGTTTGTTTGCTTCCATGATACCAATAACAATATAGCCCATAGGCGGCAAGGGCAATTCTGATAAATTAACAAGATTAAATAGCAATTGCATATAACATTTCAGGAAATTTGACATAATAATTAGATAAGGTGGAAAACCAAAAATATAATCTACCAAAAACCATTGCTATTTTTAACATAAAAGCAAGGACCAGAAGGCAAGGGAAAAAAAAGAGAATATTGGACCCCCACTTCATTAATCCTCGTCATTGAAAGTAGTCTTCTTTCCTGCATTTGAGAAAAAAAATAAAATTATGAGAAAACCTTGAGAAGACGCCAATCTATCTCCAACTGATGTAAATAGCAAGTACACATCACGATCTATCTCGGCCAAAAAAAATAATGAATTAATTTAAGTAAAACAAGCAGCCATTTAATCTATCTCAGCAGAAAAAATAATTAATGTAAGCAAAACAAAAGGCAATAGAAACTACCTGTGCCAGCAGCAGCAAGGTTTGGCTTATTAGGTGTTCCTCGTCCTCTGCCACCACGACCACCACCAAATCGACCCCCACGCCGACCACCACGACCACCATGGCCACCACCATTCCTTCCCCCACTCCATCCACCATGGCCACCACCATCCCTTCCACCACTCCTACCACCAACTCTTCCACTGCCAGGACCATCACGAAATTCACCTCTTGGTTTTGCCTCATTCACAGTCAAAGAACAATTATTAAGTTCTGATCCATCAAGTTCTAGAGCTTTGTTGAAACTATCACCATCGTTGAAATCCAAATAAGCATAACTGCAATTGCTTGTATTTAATCAGTTATGGCAAACCACTAAACTTTACAACATACTAAAATTACAAGGAAAAAGGTTATTTTCAAACGAGGACAGTCCAATATTGGCTATCCAAGGATATTTCAACCAGGGTTAAGTGCATATACCATAACTATAGAACAAATCCAACATGCAGTAATTGAATAAGTTCTAACTGCAATTGATTGTATTTAATCAGATATGGCATACCACTAAACATTACAACATACTAAACATTACAAGGAAAAAGGTTACTTTCAAACAAAAACGGTCCAATACCGGCTATTCAAGGATACTTCAACCAGGGTTAACTGCATATACCATAACTATAGAACACATCCAACATGCAGTAATTGAATAAGTTCTACTTCGCTATTTCTCAGATATTAGCACCAGGTTCAAGCTTATCCAGAATCAAGGAGGCTTCATCTCATATATAAATGTCAATGACTAAAAAAGAGGATAAAAGGGGAAAATGTGAATAATTCCAACAATTGATGTGGAAAAACAAAAGAAACCTACATAAGCAAAACTGTAGACAACAGGAATCTTCAGAACAACAAAAATAACAGCAACAATAGATAGAAAGTACAAACCCTTTCACAGCACCAGTCTCCCAATCTACTGGTATTGCCACCCTAGAAATCTCTCCACAAGAACCAAAGTGCTCTTCCAAGGAACTCTTAGTCTGTGAATGATCAGACACAGCAGATGATGATATAAATACAAATAACTTTCAAACACAGTGGAGGAGAAGAGGAGAGAGCAACAAAAGCTAATATTTAAAGTAAACCACTAACTTCATCCTGACCAAGAGATTGATCAAATCCTCTGACATATATTGTTCGAGCCTGACCTCTTCCACCTTTCTGGAATGAATTGTTCCCACTGCTGCAAAGGATGGCACACAAAATAAGTTAAATAAATTAATCCAACAAGCAGAAACGTCTAGATCAGGGGTTCAAAAGTTTAATATCAATTCACAAAATGAGATAGAGAAAAAAAATTGCCTGCTGTGTGGTGTATATGCACCCCTTTCACGGGCCAAATCAAGTCTAATAGAACGATTCATCAAATATTCACCATTCAATTCTAGAGCCTGCAATAAAGAATGATGTTGGCTAGTAACTTAAAAATTGCTTACCTAAGAACAAATAAGTATTAAAGCAAAAACATTTGCAATTCATTTGTAGCCTGTTTGATAATGTGCTAAAAATTTTTAAAGAGGTTTGGTTACAAATTTTATGAAACCATTCATAAAATATTTTAATATGAATCATCATTTACATGACATACGATTTGAGAAAATCATACCAATTTTACAAAAATCTAAACAAAAAACTAGCATAAAATAGTTTTACAGTAGGAATACAGTGCCTTGCAGATTTCAACACTAAATTTTAGCACTCTATTTCTCATAATTTAAATTATTAGTTCATTTAACTAGACCTTGGACTAATAAAGATTGACATGTTGCCAACAGTTATTCTATATCACAAGCATGCAACAGTCATATGCTTGCCAAACATACAAACAGATGACACAAAGACATTAATTGATTACTTGTAGAAACCATAAATAAAAAATTTAGTTTATACATCAGATGTCCATGTGAAATCCAAAATTGACAGAAGATATCTACCTTCTGTGCAGACTCGGCAGTGGCGAATTCAACATGTCCATACCCCTTAAAATTCCCTTCAGCATCAGAAGAAAAACGTATATCCACAATCTCACCAGCATCTTTGAAGAAATTCCTTCTGCAGAATAATATTGATCAGATGAAAATTAAAAAAAAAAAAAAAAAACAATTTTGAAGGACCAGAGAACCTAAACGTACACGTCAGCTTGTTCAACTTGATAAGGTAAGTTTCCAACAAACAGTGTCTTGGACCCTGTAGATTGAACTTGAGGAGTTGAAGAAGTTTGGGGCTGCAAAAAAACTCTCATCAGATTCCAACCTTCTTGACAAAATGAGCCCAAACAAGCAATTGGGAGGAGATTTGAAAGAAACTGTAAGGGAAATTGTCACCTACAGATTTCTTCCCAGACTTCAAATCCTGCTGTTTGGCAGTTTTCTGTGGTGTTGTAGCATACACCATTTCTAAATCTGTGTCCTGTTCCAATTATAAGTACAACACAACATTAGGCAATCATCACATCAACCTTCCAAAAGTATAAAGAAGAAAAGATCCATACCTTTTTCTTTATAGTTTCTTCTTCATCACTTTCCTCATCATCATCATCGGATGACTCTTCGGATTCCTCCTCTTCACTATTGCTTACTTTTTTAACTTTAGCATCTTTTCCAATATCTGAAGCAACCTTGGGCTACAGCTTATAGAATTAGACAACTTAGTAAATTCATACTAGAACAACAATAAAAGAAACATCAAGACAAACATAGATGATCAAGAAAATTTAACCTTTTTTATTGCAGGTTGTTCATCCTCACTTTCATCAGAGCTGTCATCCTCACTATCATCACTTTCCTGCAATGTGAGGGAAAGTTAAAAAACAAAAGAATCATACCATCATAGTTTACACAATGTTGAAAGACTTGTAGATAATATTTACAGATTTAAATCTCAGAATCAATTAAACACTTAGATAAACTGGAGGTGCTAAGACATCTCAAAAATCATCACTAGCAAGAAAAATGTATGCCCAAAAAAAGGGATCAACCCAAAAATTTAAGGAATGCAGAGGTGCATTATCCTCACCGTATCAGTATTTAGCAAAAACCAAAATAGACTGACTGATTAATGCACAGGAGAATACAAGCCCATTAAACTACATTGCTTTGAGATAATCATTCATTAGGAAGAAGTTCTAGAAAATAAAATATATGAGAAGCTACACACATACTATCAGGAGTTGTCCTCCTACAGAAAAATGCCAAAGACCGGGAGAGCAATTACTAGCACAAAATGTAAGGTAGACCAACCTGTTTGGATTTTGTCCCAGCTGTGGGAAGTGGCCTTTTTGAAGCAACAGTAACTTTGTTTGAAGGAGCCTGCAGCGTGATATTAATGAAGTGCCATATTAGTACAAGTTTAATAAGACCACAAACATGGTTACAGGAAAAGCTTCATTCTTGGAACAATTGTTCATTCCTCATCCCCAAGATCTTATAAAAGGAATTTTGCCACCAGACTTAAAACCATAGGATTATCTCATCACCTAAGGAATCAGTGTCTAAGGAACTTTCAGATGACTGTTCTTTCTTTGCTGTTTTCCCAATAACGGTTTTCTTATTACCTTTGGTTTTCATCTTTCTGCTAATCATTGACAATAAGAACGATAAAAAATAAAGAACCATGACCAAATTTAAACTACCACATTGTCAAATTCAAAAGTTAAAGCACACCTCTTCTTCCTCAGAATCTGATTCTGATGAGCTACTACTGGAATCCTGAATATTCTTGGGGGTAGAAGCAGAAACTTTCTTCACAGCAGTTGCGTTCTTTACATCCTAGTGCAGTGCAACAGAATCAATAAAATATGTACAAAACCAAAAATCATAGAAAAGAGAACTTTATGAGTGAGATATCACACCTCTTCATCAGAATCATCCTCAGAGCTACTGCTGCTTGATTGAGATTTGCTATCACTTGATGCCATTTTACCCTTTGCAGTCACAGAAGGTACATTCTTCAAAGCAGAAGTTGGCAAAGTAGCCTTTCGAGGAGGTTCCTATACAAGTGTATATTCAATTAGGGGAGCTATAAAACATCAAAAATAATTCAATACCAATAAAAAAGGTAGGTTTTATAATGATGTCTAGTTCTATTATAAAACCAAATTTTAACATGCTTTCCAAGAAACATGTTTGCATGAAGCTTTGCTAAATATTCCAAAGATTCATTTATTGACATTGTGGGCATCGTAACACTCACTTCCTCTTCATCCGAAGAGCTGTCACTTTCTGAACTATCACTTGACTCCTTTTTTGGAACAATAGTAGGTCCTTTCTTAGAGGCAGGTTTTGATTTTTCCTATATATGCAAAAGATTACACCTATAAATTACAATAACAAGAGTTACCCAATCCAATTAAAAAGCAAAGATCATTCAACAACAATCAAGCACTTACTTCATCTTCATCTGAGCTACTATCATCATCTGAAGAATCTGAACTGCTGGAGGACTTGCCTTTCTTAACAGGTACAGAGCCATTTTTAACAGCTACTGCTACCTTTGTTTTTGCAGCAGGCTCCTAAATCAAAATTCAACAACAACGATAAAGTCACGAGCTTGTATAGAAATTCTTGTGTTCTATCCAGCATTAACCTCAATACTCACAACATCCTCATCAGAATCATTATCAGAAGAAGATTCTGTACTGCTATCAGCTTTTACTGTCTTAGAAGAAGGAACAGAGCCATTTTTAGCAACTACAGGTTTTTCATTCCGAGCAGGAGCTTTCTGTAAAAAAAAAAAAATTGAACATAAAGTCGAGCAAAAGAACATATGAAGCATGCAAATGTTATAAGAAAGAGTGTAATACTCACTTCGTCGGACGATGAATCTTCCTCACTACTAGACTCAGAAGAATCTGAACTGCTAGCTTGTTTTGTTTTCTTTGCAGGCGCAATGGCTGGCTGTTTCTTCAAGGGAACAGGTTCCTAAACACAAAAAAAAAAACATAAAAATAAGCAAAGCAGATACAGACATGCCTTCATGTGCTTCATTTTATCATCCTATGAATATGAATGTGTTACCTAGACCATTAAGAGAATTAAATGTAATACTCACTTCATCGGAGGATGAATCTTCCTCACTACTAGACTCGGAAGAATCTGAGCAACTAGCTTGTTTTGCTTTCTTTGCAGGTGCAATAGCTGGCTGTTTCTTCAGGGAAACAGGTTCCTGAACAAAAAAATAACATTAAAATAGGCAAAGCAAAAGCAGATAAAGACATGCCTTCATATGCTTCATCTTATCATCCCATGAATATGAATGCGTTAGAATTAATAGCCAAAACGTTAAAGCGGATAAATATCAAAAGGAACCAACAGAAAACATAAAAGTGAACTTTCAGCATAAATCAATATCAACACCAACAAATGTGGAATCACAAGAGAAACAGTTGCTGCCTTTGTGCATACATCTTCGGAATCAGAAGAGTCATCGGAGGAACTGCTAGTTTCATCTTTCTTCTTTCTTTGGGTCTTCGCTTCGACCCTTTTCTTTACAATAGCCTGTGCTACTCCATCGTTTTTCTTCTGCTTTTTCACAGCCACTTGTTTTTCAGGAGTTTCTTCCGCTTCTCTCTTGCCTATATGATCATAAAAAAAATGAGAAAAGAAAACCCATAGTTTTAGAAACACAAGAATAAAGAAAATCATAAACAAGCAGTTCTCCTACAATGCAAATCAATTTGAAAATCTCGAATCTTTACTCACACATGCTACCAAAAAAAATCGAAAATAAAAAAAAATTATATACCTTTCTTTCCAGACTGAGGAGGAGCTACAGCAGGAGCTGCTTCAACCTATAAAAAGAGAAAAGAAAAAAAATTAAACAAAAATAAAATAGAAAAAGGATTTAAAAAAGAAGCCGACAAAATCAACCGGAGAAAATTATTGAATTAAAATGAGAATGAAAGAAGAAGAGTACTTTGGGGTAAGATTTCTTGCTTGATTTTCCCATATTTAGAGGAAAGATATGCAAACCGTGGCTAGGATCTTCTAGGTTTTGTTAGCGAAGAAAAAAGCGCAAAACCCTACTACTACTATAGATATTTTGGGGGTTTAGGATTTTGAGGGAAGAAATGTGGCTATATGGCTTGTTTATTTATACGCGTGGTGGAAGTCTAACGCTTAACGCTACCAAAAGGGGCAGAGGATTAGGGTTTTTGAATGTCAGCAGGTGCAGCGTACGGCTTTTCTTGTACTCTTTTGTTTTTGTTTTATGAACCGGTCGAATTGCACGTGTCATACACGCACCGTCGGTTCCATCCTCGACGGTCCCTGGTGAATATTCGATTTATTTATCTTTTAGTGGGACCCAACTGTCATCTGAATAGTACTTGCTAGAGTAAAAAGTGTCAGACAGAACCTAGCATTTCATATTTTGGCCAAAACAGTTTATTTTTTACTTTTTTATTTTCTCTCATAAATAAATTTTATAATTGTAAAACAAAACCTAATAAAAAATAATAATTCATATATTTTATTTAAAAGTGAACAAATAACTTAAAATTTATACCATAAATCTTTTCGAAATAAAAATAATATTATATTTTTGGAATTCTTAAATGTATTTTTTAAAAATAGAATAGATTAACTTATATTAATGTAAAATTAAAATTTTTTATATTTTTAAATTATTAATTTCAATAAATTCAATGAATAAAAAAAATCAAAAATTAAAAAATTAATTTGATTTTATCTTTTAAATCTATAAAAATCAATAATTAAAAAATAATTTTTTTTTTAATTTTACATGATATAAGTTCATCCTTCTTTAAAATATTATTTTGTTTTGACTGTTCCTAATGAAAATTACACAACAGACAGGGAGAGAAGATCGCAATGACCACCTTATTTTATTATTATTATTTTTTTTTTTTTTGAAAAACAAAGTTGCCTGCCCTGCTCAAACTCAAAGGGCAGAGATACATGCATTAACCCTGAATTTCTTTTCTTTTTTTGTTACAAATAAAATACATCACTTGTTAAAACCATTAATTACTAGCTAAATACTAGTATGACCACCATTTAATATAAAAAACTAAAAAAAAAAACTTGGAGCAGTGGCAAATGTGTTGACACAGATAACTGTTGTTGTACATGACGAAATGAATAATAAAATAAACAACTATACAAGTTTGATTTCCTTCACATTTGAGCGAAGTGTCAAATTCCTTGTGCTTTATGTTGTAGGCTTTTCTTAACCATCTAGAATTAGTACTACCCTATATAGGCAAAGAAGATGATACTGCGATAACTTGGATGCAAAAACCAGTACAAAAACATATAAGCGTTATCTCAAACCCGCATTGCCTGCTCTTTTATAGCCAGGTGAATCTCAAAATCTTAGCCTGTCTCTGGCAAAAAATAAATAAATAAATAAGCAAATAAACCTCAAAGTCTCGCCTGTCAAAAGCTATGCCATCCGATTGTGACAACTTCGGGCGTTTTTCAGTAAATCTAATTCCAACAACAACACAAATTATATCATATCATCAAATTCTAAAACTATTTAAGTACATGTCGGAAGTTTCCATTGCTCTCATCTGCTTCCCAACAATAAAAACAGGTACAAATGCAGATACTATTGATTCCAGCTACTCCAAAATAATGCAATTTCGGGTGACAAAAGTTGAAAATCAAAATCTTATACTAGAAATGCTGAGAACAAAAAAAAGAGAAACTGAATTTAGAACTCCTGGAGAATCAAATGGACCTTCCCTGCCTAATGGATCAATTGGAAACTGTTTGGTATTAAGTAAGATTCCTGTCATTGCAATGGCATGGAGCTTGAGACTGCTTAATTACACATAATTCCTCATTCGCGTTGCAAGCTATATGTGCCTTCGAACAATACTAACAAAGTAAGTGACTGAAATATTGCATTGTTATTTCACGTATTCAACAAAGTTATGTTACAAGTTGAAACAAGTTACCTTCAACTATGAACCCACAAGGGCTCTAAAGAGAAAGGTTTCTCATTCCGTGCCCGGGCAGCTGAAGTTCCGGGCAGAGGTGCATGCACTGTTATAGGAAGAACCCACTCACTTTTCTCTCTACCTTCTATTAGAAGAGGATGCTCATATCTGAATTCAAGATCAAAAAGTTGTAGAGCAGCTTAACAATTATATTTGGCAACAGCTAAAGCATAAATCTTTTACTAAGTTTCAATAAAACTAAGAATACATTAAACCAATTTTAAGCCATTTCAACTACTGAGTCAAAGTGTAACCTCTCTTGTATGGCATTTTCAAATTCAGGTAACAATTTACGTGGAGATTTTTATCATAACTAAAGAGGAAATGGAATTCGACATACAAATCATATTAAAAACATTTACAGAAAGGACAATTTCTTTTGGAGAACCCACATAAAATTCAAACCATATATACCCAGTTACTGGAAGGTTGTCATAGTTTCATTAAAATGTTTTTAAAAAAATCTTTGGATTATTAGCTTCTTTTTTGCTAAACAGTGTTGCAGTATTCTATAAAAACACAAAAAAAATTTTGCTGCCATAGAAAAGATTTAAGAGTATGAATAGTATATGCATATAGCCCACAAACATAAACATTTTGACATAAAACCTTTGACAATCTACGATGCCAAGTGAACCATTAGTAACAAACTCTTTAGATAGGCTAGAATGATTTGGTAGCAGTACCACATGCTCATACCTTGTCCAGTCTACATTCTTTGGAGTAGTGAAAAATTCAAATCTTAGAGCCCATTGCACCAAGACATGAGGAGTGGAAAAGGACATGGGGCCATCCATGGGAATAGAAAAGAGAAAACTTGTCTGTATCAAATCAGCAACAACCTCATGATGATCACTCTGAACCTACAAGAAAAATCAATAAACAAGATTACAATAACGTCTAACTGTTCAGAAGAACATTAGGTTTCTTATCTAAAGTCCTAGAGATTCAAAAAAAGCATCAAAAAAGAAACAGTTTGAAACTTCTAAGCCACATACAGATCGTTTATTATATGAAATGCTTGTACCAATGAAAAAGCAAAGCCCATTCTCAGTAATGGCATGACTAATGTTAAAAGAACCATAATTTCAAGAATAAACCACTTCAAGATTCAATTATTATTTCACTGCCAGGTTCATTTTAGTTCTTTTTTATTATAAAGGAATGTTGCTATTAAAATCATAGAAAGGGGCTTAATCAAAGTACTTTTGGAGTATACAGGAGCAAAAACTAAAAGGGAAGTGAAAACTCTTGGGATAACGAACAATATATGAAAAAAGAAAAGAACTACAGAGGTAACTAGAGAAAAATTTAGGATTAGGATTCTAGCAACCCAGAACTTCTTGACAAATAACAAACATTTGCAATCAAGTCACTTTCCAATCATACAAGTCATGAATGTGTGCATGTAGCTAGATAGAGTGAAAGCTAGAAAACATAATTATCATGGCTTTCGTGCATACTAAAATAGATGAGGCATGAAATTAAGTTTAATCTACATAAATAAACAATGGTCTAGTTCATGAATCCACCAATGTAACCCACAGTAGAATCAAATAAATTGGATAGGCACACCTTTGTAATAGTTGAGGAATTCCTTCTAGAAGGATGAACAAAACGCCGATTTATAGTCTCAGAAGTTTCCAGCGTGACTGACACCTACAAGATTGCAATTCTTCCAGTCAACTTCAAGATGCATCATTCAACAGTTCTTAGTTTCTTCACTTATCTAGTAGTTTCTCAATTTTGTCACAATCTGCAGTTACCTCAAGGCATCTTCTAGCTCCTTCTTCATGAAAGAAAGTAAGAGTTCCTCCTATCTGTTATTGAAAAAGGTAAAATAAAAACAATAAGAGGAGAAACGATGGACACAAATTCAGGCAAGGAGACAGAAGCTACCAGCTAAAACTGATTTTACCATATCACTGAAGTAATATGTGGACTCAGAATTTTTAGGGGAAAATCTTAGCAAAACTTGGTCATCCATCCTGATATTATAAGACCTTCCTCGAATAAAGCCTTCTGCTGCAGAAAATGATTGCAACAAATAAGTTTACCAGGATTCATATATTAAAAGCTCAATGCTAGTTTCATGATGCATAAGAAACAAACAAAACATGAAAAATGGGGAAAGAGAGTCTGATACTTTACATGCTACAGATTCAGTGGCTCGAGGGCTGGGTGCAGAAGATACTCCTGTTATATCATCCACAACTAGGGACCTTGTAGAAGCCTGCTGCTGACTTGGAGATAAAACGGCCAATGACTTGTCAGCTGGCAAAATATCTATTTCAAAAGGCATTCTAAGTTCAGAAAAAACCTATTATTTTCCAAACAAATGGCATTACTTCAGCAGGAGTGCTAAAAAAACTTAAAAAGTAATTACAACAATCTAACAGAAAGCATAAGCATGTAAGTATGATGACAGAAGGAGGGGAAGATAAGTTCAGTGCAAATAGTGACTACATAATCAAGTATAACTTAATTACCAGCACTAGAATCATACAAGACCTCTGCCACTGATAACCGAGGAAGTCCGACATTTGTAGATAAACTCAAACGGTCTCCATCTTGAGGTTGACCATCTCTATTTGAAGATCTGGCTGCTGCTGATTGCAAGGATAGGGAACTTCCAAAGGTTTTAAACAGATTTTCCTTTGAAGGATTATATGATGAAACAGATGATATTTCATCCCTAGAGCTCTCATACCCTTCCTCAACACCATCATACCTGTCACTCACTCTAGCCTGTAAAAATATTAATTTGGTTAGCAATCATTCAACTTAAACAATAAGTCAAAAGCATTAGCAGCACTACTAACAGCCTTACCCATTCCGAATCTCCATCCATCTCTTTCCAGTATACATCTGTTTGGATGGTCGTAGCAGGAACAATACCTAAATCATCAAAAGGGAAAATAGTCATCACGCCTTTTTTTTTAATAACAAGACACCTGTTTTACAGTATGACTCCCATTGCAAACTCAAATTGCAAGAGTAAAAAACCATATAACTTTTTCAACTTCAAAATTTAAGTCATTGTTAAATCAGGTTGAAGTTATTCGATTTCTTCCTTATACCATGCAAGAATAAATGTTTACGACACTAAAGTTAGCTCTATCAGAGGGGAAAGAGAAAACTTCACTGGGAGCATATTCCAGCAATGATCAGAACATATCCACCTTTGCTTAAGA